>NW_028324175.1:2867400-3018316 GCF_054372755.1 Phalangium opilio
AAAATTTACCTCGATTTTTAATAACATTTTCAAAATCGACGTTTCACAGCCAAAGAAGCATACTTTGAGTATTTCTTCACTATTTTCAAATATGTTCACTGAAACCATTATTTATATACTTTTTGCTTTAATTCAAGCAATGTAACGATATTCATTCAAAAAACTGTTAAAATTCAATTTTCAGTAAGAAATCGTATTCACGGATTTTGTGTCTTGAAGAAGAAAAACCTGCGATTTTTTCGGTACTTTTTTGAATGAATTTTTTTCTGGAGAAATTTTTGACCGAATTCAGCTTAATTCCCTATAAAACACTCATTGAAAGTGATTTCATCTCGATTGAACAATAAATAAAAATGTACCTCGATTTTTAATAACATTTTCAAAATCGACGTTTCACGGCCAAAGAAGCATATTTTGAGTATTTCTTCACTATTTTCAAATATAACCACTGAAACCATTATTTTTATACTTTTTGCTTTAATGCAAGCAAATGTAACGATATTCATTCAACAAACTGTTAAAATTCAATTTTAAATAAGAAATCGTTGTCACGGATTTTGTATCTTGAAGATAAAAAACATGCGATTTTTTCGGTACTTTTTTGAATGCATTTTTTTCTGGAGAAATGTTTGACTGAATTCAGCTTAATTGCCTATAAAACACTCATTGAAAGTGATTTCATCTCGATTGAACAATAATTAAAAATTTACCTCGATTTTTAATAACATTTTCAAAATCGACGTTTCACGACCAAAGAAGCATACTTTGAGTATTTCTTCACTATTTTCAAATATATTCATTGAAACCATTATTTTTATACTTTTTGCTTTAATGCAAGCAAATGTAACGATATTCATTCAACAAACTGTTAAAATTAAATTTTAAATAAGAAATCGTTGTCACGGATTTTGTATCTTGAAGAAGAAAAACCTGCGATTTTTTCGGTACTTTTTTGAATGAATTTTTTTCTGGAGAAATTTTTGACCGAATTCAGCTTAATTCCCTATAAAACACTCATTGAAAGTGATTTCATCTCGATTGAACAATAAATAAAAATGTACCTCGATTTTTAATAACATTTTCAAAATCGACGTAACTCGGCCTAAGAAAAACATTTTGAGTATTTGTTCACTGTTTTCAAATATAGCCACTGAAACCATTATTTTTGTAATTTTTGCGTTAATTCAAGCAAATGTAACGATATTCATTCAACAAACTGTTAAAATTCAATTTTAAATAAGAAATCGTTGTCACGGATTTTGTATCTTGAAGAAAAAAACATGCGATTTTTTCGGTACACTTTTGAATGCATTTTTTTCTGGAGAAATGTTTGACCGAATTCAGCTTAATTCTCTATAAAACACTCATTGAAAGTGATTTCATCTCGATTGAACAATAATTAAAAATTTACCTCGATTTTTAATAACATTTTCAAAATCGACGTTTCACGTTCAAAGAAGCTTACTTTGAGTATTTCTTCACTATTTTCAAATATAACCACTGAAACCATTATTTTTATACTTTTTGCTTTAATTCAAGCAATGTAACGATATTCATTCAAAAAACTGTTAAAATTCAATTTTCAATAAGAAATCGTTGTCACGGATATTGTATCTTGAAGAAAAAAAACATGCGATTTTTTCGGTACACTTTTGAATGCATTTTTTTTTGGAGAAATGTTTGACCGAATTCAGCTTAATTCCCTATAAAACACTCTTTGAAAGTGATTTCATCTTGATTGAACAATAATTAAAAATTTACCTCGATTTTTAATAACATTTTAAAAATCGACGTTTCACCGCCAACGAAGCATATTTTGAGTATTTCTTCACTATTTACAAATATATTCACTGAAACCACTATTTTTATACTTTTTGCTTTAATTCAAGCAAATGTAACGATATTCATTCAAAAAACTGTTAAAATTCAATTTTTCAATAAGAAATCGTTGTCACGGATTTTGTGTCTTGAAGAAGAAAAACCTGCGATTTTTTCGGTACTTTTTTGAATGAATTTTTTTCTGGAGAAATTTTTGACTGAATTCAGCTTTATTCCCTATAAAACACTCATTAAAAGTGATTTCATCTCGATTGAACAATAAATAAAAATGTACCTCGATTTTTAATAACATTTTCAAAATCGACGTTTCACGGCCAAAGAAGCATATTTTGAGAGTTTCTTCACTATTTTCAAAAATAACCACTGAAACCATTATTTTAATACTTTTTGCTTTAATTCAAGCAAATGTAACGATATTCAATCAAAAAACTGTTAAAATTAAATTTTTCAATAAGAAATCGTTGTCACGGATTTTGTATCTTGAAGAAGACAAACATGCGATTTTTTCGGTACTTTTTTGAATGCATTTTTTTCTGGAGAAATTTTTGACCGAATTCAGCTTAATTCCCTATAAAACACTCATTGAAAGTGATTTCATCTCGATTGAACAATAAATAAAAATGTACCTCGATTTTTAATAACATTTTCAAAATCGACGTAACTCGGCCTAAGAAAAACATTTTGAGTATTTGTTCACTGTTTTCAAATATAACCACTGAAACCATTATTTTTGTAATTTTTGCGTTAATTCAAGCAAATGTAACGATATTCATTCAACAAACTGTTAAAATTCAATTTTAAATAAGAAATCGTTGTCACGGATTTTGTATCTTGAAGAAAAAAAACATGCGATTTTTTCGGTACACTTTTGAATGCATTTTTTTCTGGAGAAATATTTGACCGAATTCAGCTTAATTCTCTATAAAACACTCATTGAAAGTGATTTCATCTCGATTGAACAATAATTAAAAATTTACCTCGATTTTTAAAAACATTTTCAAAATCGACGTTTCACGGCCAAAGAAGCTTACTTTGAGTATTTCTTCACTATTTTCAAATATAACCACTGAAACCATTATTTTTATACTTTTTGCTTTAATTCAAGCAATGTAACGATATTCATTCAAAAAACTGTTAAAATTCAATTTTCAATAAGAAATCGTTGTCACGGATATTGTATCTTGAAGAAAAAAAACATGCGATTTTTTCGGTACACTTTTGAATGCATTTTTTTTTTGGAGAAATGTTTGACCGAATTCAGCTTAATTCCCTATAAAACACTCTTTGAAAGTGATTTCATCTTGATTGAACAATAATTAAAAATTTACCTCGATTTTTAATAACATTTTAAAAATCGACGTTTCACCGCCAACGAAGCATATTTTGAGTATTTCTTCACTATTTACAAATATATTCACTGAAACCACTATTTTTATACTTTTTGCTTTAATTCAAGCAAATGTAACGATATTCAATAAAAAAACTGTTAAAATTAAATTTTTCAATAAGAAATCGTTGTCACGGATTTTGTATCTTGAAGAAGAAAAACATGCGATTTTTTCGGTACTTTTTGGAATGCATTTTTTTCTGGAGATATCTTTGACCGAATTCAGCTTAATTCCCTACAAAACACTCAATAAAAGTGATTTCACCTCGATTGAACAATAAATAAAAATGTACCTCGATATTTAATAACATTTTCACAATCGACGTAACTCGGCCTAAGAAAAACATTTTGAGTATTTGTTCACTATTTACAAATATATTCACTGAAACCATTATTTTTTTACTTTTTGCTTTAATTCAAGCAAATGTAACGATATTCATTCAAAAAACTGTTAAAATTCAATTTTTCAATAAGAAATCGTTGTCACGGATTTTGTGTCTTGAAGAAGAAAAACCTGCGATTTTTTCGGTACTTTTTGGAATGCATTTTTTTCTGGAGAAATTTTTGACCGAATTCAGCTTTATTCCCTATAAAACACTCATTAAAAGTGATTTCATCTCGATTGAACAATAAATAAAAATGTACCTCGATTTTTAATAACATTTTCAAAATCGACGTTTCACGGCCAAAGAAGCATATTTTGAGTATTTCTTCACTATTTTCAAAAATAACCACTGAAACCATTATTTTTATACTTTTTGCTTTAATTCAAGCAAATGTAACGATATTCAATCAAAAAACTGTTAAAATTAAATTTTTCAATAAGAAATCGTTGTCACGGATTTTGTATCTTGAAGAAGACAAACATGCGATTTTTTCGGTACTTTTTTGAATGCATTTTTTTCTGGAGAAATTTTTGACCGAATTCAGCTTAATTCCCTATAAAACACTCATTGAAAGTGATTTCATCTCGATTGAACAATAAATAAAAATGTACCTCGATTTTTAATAACATTTTCAAAATCGACGTAACTCGGCCTAAGAAAAACATTTTGAGTATTTGTTCACTGTTTTCAAATATAACCACTGAAACCATTATTTTTGTAATTTTAGCGTTAATTCAAGCAAATGTAACGATATTCATTCAACAAACTGTTAAAATTCAATTTTAAATAAGAAATCGTTGTCACGGATTTTGTATCTTGAAGAAAAAAAACATGCGATTTTTTCGGTACACTTTTGAATGCATTTTTTTCTGGAGAAATATTTGACCGAATTCAGCTTAATTCTCTATAAAACACTCATTGAAAGTGATTTCATCTCGATTGAACAATAATTAAAAATTTACCTCGATTTTTAATAACATTTTCAAAATCGACGTTTCACGGCCAAAGAAGCTTACTTTGAGTATTTCTTCACTATTTTCAAATATAACCACTGAAACCATTATTTTTATACTTTTTGCTTTAATTCAAGCAATGTAACGATATTCATTCAAAAAACTGTTAAAATTCAATTTTCAATAAGAAATCGTTGTCACGGATATTGTATCTTGAAGAAAAAAAACATGCGATTTTTTCGGTACACTTTTGAATGCATTTTTTTTTGGAGAAATGTTTGACCGAATTCAGCTTAATTCCCTATAAAACACTCTTTGAAAGTGATTTCATCTTGATTGAACAATAATTAAAAATTTACCTCGATTTTTAATAACATTTTCAAAATCGACGTTTCACAGCCAAAGAAGCATACTTTGAGTATTTCTTCACTATTTTCAAATATGTTCACTGAAATCATTATTTTTATACTTTTTGCTTTAATTCAAGCAATGTAACGATATTCATTCAAAAAACTGTTAAAATTCAATTTTCAGTAAGAAATCGTATTCACGGATTTTGTGTCTTGAAGAAGAAAAACCTGCGATTTTTTCGGTACTTTTTTGAATGAATTTTTTTCTGGAGAAATTTTTGACCGAATTCAGCTTAATTCCCTATAAAACACTCATTGAAAGTGATTTCATCTCGATTGAACAATAAATAAAAATGTACCTCGATTTTTAATAACATTTTCAAAATCGACGTAACTCGGCCTAAGAAAAACATTTTGAGTATTTGTTCACTGTTTTCAAATATAGCCACTGAAACCATTATTTTTGTAATTTTTGCGTTAATTCAAGCAAATGTAACGATATTCATTCAACAAACTGTTAAAATTCAATTTTAAATAAGAAATCGTTGTCACGGATTTTGTATCTTGAAGAAAAAAACATGCGATTTTTTCGGTACACTTTTGAATGCATTTTTTTCTGGAGAAATGTTTGACCGAATTCAGCTTAATTCTCTATAAAACACTCATTGAAAGTGATTTCATCTCGATTGAACAATAATTAAAAATTTACCTCGATTTTTAATAACATTTTCAAAATCGACGTTTCACGGCCAAAGAAGCTTACTTTGAGTATTTCTTCACTATTTTCAAATATAACCACTGAAACCATTATTTTTATACTTTTTGCTTTAATTCAAGCAATGTAACGATATTCATTCAAAAAACTGTTAAAATTCAATTTTCAATAAGAAATCGTTGTCACGGATATTGTATCTTGAAGAAAAAAAACATGCGATTTTTTCGGTACACTTTTGAATGCATTTTTTTTTGGAGAAATGTTTGACCGAATTCAGCTTAATTCCCTATAAAACACTCTTTGAAAGTGATTTCATCTTGATTGAACAATAATTAAAAATTTACCTCGATTTTTAATAACATTTTAAAAATCGACGTTTCACCGCCAACGAAGCATATTTTGAGTATTTCTTCACTATTTACAAATATATTCACTGAAACCACTATTTTTATACTTTTTGCTTTAATTCAAGCAAATGTAACGATATTCATTCAAAAAACTGTTAAAATTCAATTTTTCAATAAGAAATCGTTGTCACGGATTTTGTGTCTTGAAGAAGAAAAACCTGCGATTTTTTCGGTACTTTTTTGAATGAATTTTTTTCTGGAGAAATTTTTGACCGAATTCAGCTTTATTCCCTATAAAACACTCATTAAAAGTGATTTCATCTCGATTGAACAATAAATAAAAATGTACCTCGATTTTTAATAACATTTTCAAAATCGACGTTTCACGGCCAAAGAAGCATATTTTGAGAGTTTCTTCACTATTTTCAAAAATAACCACTGAAACCATTATTTTAATACTTTTTGCTTTAATTCAAGCAAATGTAACGATATTCAATCAAAAAACTGTTAAAATTAAATTTTTCAATAAGAAATCGTTGTCACGGATTTTGTATCTTGAAGAAGACAAACATGCGATTTTTTCGTTACTTTTTTGAATGCATTTTTTTCTGGAGAAATTTTTGACCGAATTCAGCTTAATTCCCTATAAAACACTCATTGAAAGTGATTTCATCTCGATTGAACAATAAATAAAAATGTACCTCGATTTTTAATAACATTTTCAAAATCGACGTAACTCGGCCTAAGAAAAACATTTTGAGTATTTGTTCACTGTTTTCAAATATAACCACTGAAACCATTATTTTTGTAATTTTTGCGTTAATTCAAGCAAATGTAACGATATTCATTCAACAAACTGTTAAAATTCAATTTTAAATAAGAAATCGTTGTCACGGATTTTGTATCTTGAAGAAAAAAAACATGCGATTTTTTCGGTACACTTTTGAATGCATTTTTTTCTGGAGAAATATTTGACCGAATTCAGCTTAATTCTCTATAAAACACTCATTGAAAGTGATTTCATCTCGATTGAACAATAATTAAAAATTTACCTCGATTTTTAATAACATTTTCAAAATCGACGTTTCACGGCCAAAGAAGCTTACTTTGAGTATTTCTTCACTATTTTCAAATATAACCACTGAAACCATTATTTTTATACTTTTTGCTTTAATTCAAGCAATGTAACGATATTCATTCAAAAAACTGTTAAAATTCAATTTTCAATAAGAAATCGTTGTCACGGATATTGTATCTTGAAGAAAAAAAACATGCGATTTTTTCGGTACACTTTTGAATGCATTTTTTTTTTGGAGAAATGTTTGACCGAATTCAGCTTAATTCCCTATAAAACACTCTTTGAAAGTGATTTCATCTTGATTGAACAATAATTAAAAATTTACCTCGATTTTTAATAACATTTTAAAAATCGACGTTTCACCGCCAACGAAGCATATTTTGAGTATTTCTTCACTATTTACAAATATATTCACTGAAACCACTATTTTTATACTTTTTGCTTTAATTCAAGCAAATGTAACGATATTCAATAAAAAAACTGTTAAAATTAAATTTTTCAATAAGAAATCGTTGTCACGGATTTTGTATCTTGAAGAAGGAAAACATGCGATTTTTTCGGTACTTTTTGGAATGCATTTTTTTCTGGAGATATCTTTGACCGAATTCAGCTTAATTCCCTACAAAACACTCAATAAAAGTGATTTCACCTCGATTGAACAATAAATAAAAATGTACCTCGATATTTAATAACATTTTCACAATCGACGTAACTCGGCCTAAGAAAAACATTTTGAGTATTTGTTCACTATTTACAAATATATTCACTGAAACCATTATTTTTTTACTTTTTGCTTTAATTCAAGCAAATGTAACGATATTCATTCAAAAAACTGTTAAAATTCAATTTTTCAATAAGAAATCGTTGTCACGGATTTTGTGTCTTGAAGAAGAAAAACCTGCGATTTTTTCGGTACTTTTTTGAATGAATTTTTTTCTGGAGAAATTTTTGACCGAATTCAGCTTTATTCCCTATAAAACACTCATTAAAAGTGATTTCATCTCGATTGAACAATAAATAAAAATGTACCTCGATTTTTAATAACATTTTCAAAATCGACGTTTCACGGCCAAAGAAGCATATTTTGAGTATTTCTTCACTATTTTCAAAAATAACCACTGAAACCATTATTTTTATACTTTTTGCTTTAATTCAAGCAAATGTAACGATATTCAATCAAAAAACTGTTAAAATTAAATTTTTCAATAAGAAATCGTTGTCACGGATTTTGTATCTTGAAGAAGACAAACATGCGATTTTTTCGGTACTTTTTTGAATGCATTTTTTTCTGGAGAAATTTTTGACCGAATTCAGCTTAATTCCCTATAAAACACTCATTGAAAGTGATTTCATCTCGATTGAACAATAAATAAAAATGTACCTCGATTTTTAATAACATTTTCAAAATCGACGTAACTCGGCCTAAGAAAAACATTTTGAGTATTTGTTCACTGTTTTCAAATATGACCACTGAAACCATTATTTTTGTAATTTTTGCGTTAATTCAAGCAAATGTAACGATATTCATTCAACAAACTGTTAAAATTCAATTTTAAATAAGAAATCGTTGTCACGGATTTTGTATCTTGAAGAAAAAAAACATGCGATTTTTTCGGTACACTTTTGAATGCATTTTTTTCTGGAGAAATATTTGACCGAATTCAGCTTAATTCTCTATAAAACACTCATTGAAAGTGATTTCATCTCGATTGAACAATAATTAAAAATTTACCTCGATTTTTAATAACATTTTCAAAATCGACGTTTCACGGCCAAAGAAGCTTACTTTGAGTATTTCTTCACTATTTTCAAATATAACCACTGAAACCATTATTTTTATACTTTTTGCTTTAATTCAAGCAATGTAACGATATTCATTCAAAAAACTGTTAAAATTCAATTTTCAATAAGAAATCGTTGTCACGGATATTGTATCTTGAAGAAAAAAAACATGCGATTTTTTCGGTACACTTTTGAATGCATTTTTTTTTGGAGAAATGTTTGACCGAATTCAGCTTAATTCCCTATAAAACACTCTTTGAAAGTGATTTCATCTTGATTGAACAATAATTAAAAATTTACCTCGATTTTTAATAACATTTTCAAAATCGACGTTTCACAGCCAAAGAAGCATACTTTGAGTATTTCTTCACTATTTTCAAATATGTTCACTGAAATCATTATTTTTATACTTTTTGCTTTAATTCAAGCAATGTAACGATATTCATTCAAAAAACTGTTAAAATTCAATTTTCAGTAAGAAATCGTATTCACGGATTTTGTGTCTTGAAGAAGAAAAACCTGCGATTTTTTCGGTACTTTTTTGAATGAATTTTTTTCTGGAGAAATTTTTGACCGAATTCAGCTTAATTCCCTATAAAACACTCATTGAAAGTGATTTCATCTCGATTGAACAATAAATAAAAATGTACCTCGATTTTTAATAACATTTTCAAAATCGACGTAACTCGGCCTAAGAAAAACATTTTGAGTATTTGTTCACTGTTTTCAAATATAGCCACTGAAAGCATTATTTTTGTAATTTTTGCGTTAATTCAAGCAAATGTAACGATATTCATTCAACAAACTGTTAAAATTCAATTTTAAATAAGAAATCGTTGTCACGGATTTTGTATCTTGAAGAAAAAAACATGCGATTTTTTCGGTACACTTTTGAATGCATTTTTTTCTGGAGAAATGTTTGACCGAATTCAGCTTAATTCCCTATAAAACACTCTTTGAAAGTGATTTCATCTTGATTGAACAATAATTAAAAATTTACCTCGATTTTTAATAACATTTTCAAAATCGACGTTTCACAGCCAAAGAAGCATACTTTGAGTATTTCTTCACTATTTTCAAATATGTTCACTGAAACCATTATTTATATACTTTTTGCTTTAATTCAAGCAATGTAACGATATTCATTCAAAAAACTGTTAAAATTCAATTTTCAGTAAGAAATCGTATTCACGGATTTTGTGTTTTGAAGAAGAAAAACCTGCGATTTTTTCGGTACTTTTTTGAATGAATTTTTTTCTGGAGAAATGTTTGACCGAATTCAGCTTAATTCCCTATAAAACACTCTTTGAAAGTGATTTCATCTTGATTGAACAATAATTAAAAATTTACCTCGATTTTTAATAACATTTTCAAAATCGACGTTTCACAGCCAAAGAAGCATACTTTGAGTATTTCTTCACTATTTTCAAATATGTTCACTGAAATCATTATTTTTATACTTTTTGCTTTAATTCAAGCAATGTAACGATATTCATTCAAAAAACTGTTAAAATTCAATTTTCAGTAAGAAATCGTATTCACGGATTTTGTGTCTTGAAGAAGAAAAACCTGCGATTTTTTCGGTACTTTTTTGAATGAATTTTTTTCTGGAGAAATTTTTGACCGAATTCAGCTTAATTCCCTATAAAACACTCATTGAAAGTGATTTCATCTCGATTGAACAATAATTAAAAATTTACCTCGATTTTTAATAACATTTTCAAAATCGACGTTTCACGGCCAAAGAAGCTTACTTTGAGTATTTCTTCACTATTTTCAAATATGTTCACTGAAACCATTATTTTTATCCTTTTTGCTTTAATTCAAGCAAATGTAACGATATTCAATCAAAAAACTGTTAAAATTAAATTTTTCAATAAGAAATCGTTGTCACGGATTTTGTATCTTGAAGAAAAAAACATGCGATTTTTTCGGTACACTTTTGAATGCATTTTTTTCTGGAGAAATGTTTGACCGAATTCAGCTTAATTCTCTATAAAACACTCATTGAAAGTGATTTCATCTCGATTGAACAATAATTAAAAATTTACCTCGATTTTTAATAACATTTTCAAAATCGACGTTTCACGGCCAAAGAAGCTTACTTTGAGTATTTCTTCACTATTTTCAAATATAACCACTGAAACCATTATTTTTATACTTTTTGCTTTAATTCAAGCAATGTAACGATATTCATTCAAAAAACTGTTAAAATTCAATTTTCAATAAGAAATCGTTGTCACGGATATTGTATCTTGAAGAAAAAAAACATGCGATTTTTTCGGTACACTTTTGAATGCATTTTTTTTGGAGAAATGTTTGACCGAATTCAGCTTAATTCCCTATAAAACACTCTTTGAAAGTGATTTCATCTTGATTGAACAATAATTAAAAATTTACCTCGATTTTTAATAACATTTTCAAAATCGACGTTTCACAGCCAAAGAAGCATACTTTGAGTATTTCTTCACTATTTTCAAATATGTTCACTGAAACCATTATTTATATACTTTTTGCTTTAATTCAAGCAATGTAACGATATTCATTCAAAAAACTGTTAAAATTCAATTTTCAGTAAGAAATCGTATTCACGGATTTTGTGTTTTGAAGAAGAAAAACCTGCGATTTTTTCGGTACTTTTTTGAATGAATTTTTTTCTGGAGAAATTTTTGACCGAATTCAGCTTAATTCCCTATAAAACAGTCATTGAAAGTGATTTCATCTCGATTGAACAATAAATAAAAATGTACCTCGATTTTTAATAACATTTTCAAAATCGACGTAACTCGGCCTAAGGAAAACATTTTGAGTATTTGTTCACTGTTTTCAAATATAACCACTGAAACCATTATTTTTGTAATTTTTGCGTTAATTCAAGCAAATGTAACGATATTCATTCAACAAACTGTTAAAATTCAATTTTAAATAAGAAATCGTTGTCACGGATTTTGTATCTTGAAGAAAAAAAAACATGCGATTTTTTCGGTACACTTTTGAATGCATTTTTTTCTGGAGAAATGTTTGACCGAATTCAGCTTAATTCTCTATAAAACACTCATTGAAAGTGATTTCATCTCGATTGAACAATAATTAAAAATTTACCTCGATTTTTAATAACATTTTCAAAATCGACGTTTCACGGCCAAAGAAGCTTACTTTGAGTATTTCTTCACTATTTTCAAATATAACCACTGAAACCATTATTTTTATACTTTTTGCTTTAATTCAAGCAATGTAACGATATTCATTCAAAAAACTGTTAAAATTCAATTTTCAATAAGAAATCGTTGTCACGGATATTGTATCTTGAAGAAAAAAAACATGCGATTTTTTCGGTACACTTTTGAATGCATTTTTTTTTTTGGAGAAATGGTTGACCGAATTCAGCTTAATTCCCTATAAAACACTCTTTGAAAGTGATTTCATCTTGATTGAACAATAATTAAAAATTTACCTCGATTTTTAATAACATTTTCAAAATCGACGTTTCACAGCCAAAGAAGCATACTTTGAGTATTTCTTCACTATTTTCAAATATGTTCACTGAAACCATTATTTATATACTTTTTGCTTTAATTCAAGCAATGTAACGATATTCATTCAAAAAACTGTTAAAATTCAATTTTCAGTAAGAAATCGTATTCACGGATTTTGTGTTTTGAAGAAGAAAAACCTGCGATTTTTTCGGTACTTTTTTGAATGCATTTTTTTCTGGAGAAATTTTTGACCGAATTCAGCTTAATTCCCTATAAAACACTCATTGAAAGTGATTTCATCTCGATTGAACAATAAATAAAAATGTACCTCGATTTTTAATAACATTTTCAAAATCGACGTAACTCGGCCTAAGGAAAACATTTTGAGTATTTGTTCACTGTTTTCAAATATAACCACTGAAACCATTATTTTTGTAATTTTTGCGTTAATTCAAGCAAATGTAACGATATTCATTCAACAAACTGTTAAAATTCAATTTTAAATAAGAAATCGTCACGGATTTTGTATCTTGAAGAAAAAAAACATGCGATTTTTTCGGTACACTTTTGAATGCATTTTTTTCTGGAGAAATGTTTGACCGAATTCAGCTTAATTCTCTATAAAACACTCATTGAAAGTGATTTCATCTCGATTGAACAATAATTAAAAATTTACCTCGATTTTTAATAACATTTTCAAAATCGACGTTTCACGGCCAAAGAAGCTTACTTTGAGTATTTCTTCACTATTTTAAAATATAACCACTGAAACCATTATTTTTATACTTTTTGCTTTAATTCAAGCAATGTAACGATATTCATTCAAAAAACTGTTAAAATTCAATTTTCAATAAGAAATCGTTGTCACGGATATTGTATCTTGAAGAAAAAAAACATGCGATTTTTTCGGTACACTTTTGAATGCATTTTTTTTTTTGGAGAAATGTTTGACCGAATTCAGCTTAATTCCCTATAAAACACTCTTTGAAAGTGATTTCATCTTGATTGAACAATAATTAAAAATTTACCTCGATTTTTAATAACATTTTCAAAATCGACGTTTCACAGCCAAAGAAGCATACTTTGAGTATTTCTTCACTATTTTCAAATATGTTCACTGAAACCATTATTTATATACTTTTTGCTTTAATTCAAGCAATGTAACGATATTCATTCAAAAAACTGTTAAAATTCAATTTTCAGTAAGAAATCGTATTCACGGATTTTGTGTCTTGAAGAAGAAAAACCTGCGATTTTTTCGGTACTTTTTTGAATGAATTTTTTTCTGGAGAAATTTTTGACCGAATTCAGCTTAATTCCCTATAAAACACTCATTGAAAGTGATTTCATCTCGATTGAACAATAAATAAAAATGTACCTCGATTTTTAATAACATTTTCAAAATCGACGTTTCACGGCCAAAGAAGCATATTTTGAGTATTTCTTCACTATTTTCAAATATAACCACTGAAACCATTATTTTTATACTTTTTGCTTTAATGCAAGCAAATGTAACGATATTCATTCAACAAACTGTTAAAATTCAATTTTAAATAAGAAATCGTTGTCACGGATTTTGTATCTTGAAGATAAAAAACATGCGATTTTTTCGGTACTTTTTTGAATGCATTTTTTTCTGGAGAAATGTTTGACTGAATTCAGCTTAATTGCCTATAAAACACTCATTGAAAGTGATTTCATCTCGATTGAACAATAATTAAAAATTTACCTCGATTTTTAATAACATTTTCAAAATCGACGTTTCACGACCAAAGAAGCATACTTTGAGTATTTCTTCACTATTTTCAAATATATTCATTGAAACCATTATTTTTATACTTTTTGCTTTAATTCAAGTAATGTAACGATATTCATTCAAAAAACTGTTAAAATTCAATTTTCAGTAAGAAATCGTATTCACGGATTTTGTGTCTTGAAGAAGAAAAACCTGCGATTTTTTCGGTACTTTTTTGAATGAATTTTTTTCTGGAGAAATTTTTGACCGAATTCAGCTTAATTTCCTATAAAACACTCATTAAAAGTGATTTCATCTCGATTGAACAATAAATAAAAATGTACCTCGATTTTTAATAACATTTTCAAAATCGACGTTTCACGGCCAAAGAAGCATATTTTGAGTATTTCTTCACTATTTTCAAAAATAACCACTGAAACCATTATTTTTATACTTTTTGCTTTAATTTAAGCAAATGTAACGATATTCAATCAAAAAACTGTTAAAATTAAATTTTTCAATAAGAAATCGTTGTCACGGATTTTGTATCTTGAAGAAGAAAAACATGCGATTTTTTCGGTACTTTTTTGAATGCATTTTTTTCTGGAGAAATTTTTGACCGAATTCAGCTTAATTCGCTATAAAACACTCATTGAAAGTGATTTCATCTCGATTGAACAATAAATAAAAATGTACCTCGATTTTTAATAACATTTTCAAAATCGACGTAACTCGGCCTAAGAAAAACATTTTGAGTATTTGTTCACTGTTTTCAAATATAACCACTGAAACCATTATTTTTGTAATTTTTGCGTTAATTCAAGCAAATGTAACGATATTCATTCAACAAACTGTTAAAATTCAATTTTAAATAAGAAATCGTTGTCACGGATTTTGTATCTTGAAGAAAAAAAACATGCGATTTTTTCGGTACACTTTTGAATGCATTTTTTTTGGAGAAATGTTTGACCGAATTCAGCTTAATTCCCTATAAAACACTCTTTGAAAGTGATTTCATCTTGATTGAACAATAATTAAAAATTTACCTCGATTTTTAATAACATTTTCAAAATCGACGTTTCACAGCCAAAGAAGCATACTTTGAGTATTTCTTCACTATTTTCAAATATGTTCACTGAAACCATTATTTATATACTTTTTGCTTTAATTCAAGCAATGTAACGATATTCATTCAAAAAACTGTTAAAATTCAATTTTCAGTAAGAAATCGTATTCACGGATTTTGTGTTTTGAAGAAGAAAAACCTGCGATTTTTTCGGTACTTTTTTGAATGAATTTTTTTCTGGAGAAATTTTTGACCGAATTCAGCTTAATTCCCTATAAAACAGTCATTGAAAGTGATTTCATCTCGATTGAACAATAAATAAAAATGTACCTCGATTTTTAATAACATTTTCAAAATCGACGTAACTCGGCCTAAGGAAAACATTTTGAGTATTTGTTCACTGTTTTCAAATATAACCACTGAAACCATTATTTTTGTAATTTTTGCGTTAATTCAAGCAAATGTAACGATATTCATTCAACAAACTGTTAAAATTCAATTTTAAATAAGAAATCGTTGTCACGGATTTTGTATCTTGAAGAAAAAAAAACATGCGATTTTTTCGGTACACTTTTGAATGCATTTTTTTCTGGAGAAATGTTTGACCGAATTCAGCTTAATTCTCTATAAAACACTCATTGAAAGTGATTTCATCTCGATTGAACAATAAATAAAAATGTACCTCGATTTTTAATAACATTTTCAAAATCGACGTAACTCGGCCTAAGAAAAACATTTTGAGTATTTGTTCACTGTTTTCAAATATAACCACTGAAACCATTATTTTTGTAATTTTTGCGTTAATTCAAGCAAATGTAACGATATTCATTCAACAAACTGTTAAAATTCAATTTTAAATAAGAAATCGTTGTCACGGATTTTGTATCTTGAAGAAAAAAAACATGCGATTTTTTCGGTACACTTTTGAATGCATTTTTTTTGGAGAAATGTTTGACCGAATTCAGCTTAATTCCCTATAAAACACTCTTTGAAAGTGATTTCATCTTGATTGAACAATAATTAAAAATTTACCTCGATTTTTAATAACATTTTCAAAATCGACGTTTCACAGCCAAAGAAGCATACTTTGAGTATTTCTTCACTATTTTCAAATATGTTCACTGAAACCATTATTTATATACTTTTTGCTTTAATTCAAGCAATGTAACGATATTCATTCAAAAAACTGTTAAAATTCAATTTTCAGTAAGAAATCGTATTCACGGATTTTGTGTTTTGAAGAAGAAAAACCTGCGATTTTTTCGGTACTTTTTTGAATGAATTTTTTTCTGGAGAAATTTTTGACCGAATTCAGCTTAATTCCCTATAAAACAGTCATTGAAAGTGATTTCATCTCGATTGAACAATAAATAAAAATGTACCTCGATTTTTAATAACATTTTCAAAATCGACGTAACTCGGCCTAAGGAAAACATTTTGAGTATTTGTTCACTGTTTTCAAATATAACCACTGAAACCATTATTTTTGTAATTTTTGCGTTAATTCAAGCAAATGTAACGATATTCATTCAACAAACTGTTAAAATTCAATTTTAAATAAGAAATCGTTGTCACGGATTTTGTATCTTGAAGAAAAAAAAACATGCGATTTTTTCGGTACACTTTTGAATGCATTTTTTTCTGGAGAAATGTTTGACCGAATTCAGCTTAATTCTCTATAAAACACTCATTGAAAGTGATTTCATCTCGATTGAACAATAATTAAAAATTTACCTCGATTTTTAATAACATTTTCAAAATCGACGTTTCACGGCCAAAGAAGCTTACTTTGAGTATTTCTTCACTATTTTCAAATATAACCATTGAAACCATTATTTTTATACTTTTTGCTTTAATTCAAGCAATGTAACGATATTCATTCAAAAAACTGTTAAAATTCAATTTTCAATAAGAAATCGTTGTCACGGATATTGTATCTTGAAGAAAAAAAACATGCGATTTTTTCGGTACACTTTTGAATGCATTTTTTTTTTGGAGAAATGTTTGACCGAATTCAGCTTAATTCCCTATAAAACACTCTTTGAAAGTGATTTCATCTTGATTGAACAATAATTAAAAATTTACCTCGATTTTTAATAACATTTTCAAAATCGACGTTTCACAGCCAAAGAAGCATACTTTGAGTATTTCTTCACTATTTTCAAATATGTTCACTGAAACCATTATTTATATACTTTTTGCTTTAATTCAAGCAATGTAACGATATTCATTCAAAAAACTGTTAAAATTCAATTTTCAGTAAGAAATCGTATTCACGGATTTTGTGTCTTGAAGAAGAAAAACCTGCGATTTTTTCGGTACTTTTTTGAATGAATTTTTTTCTGGAGAAATTTTTGACCGAATTCAGCTTAATTTCCTATAAAACACTCATTAAAAGTGATTTCATCTCGATTGAACAATAAATAAAAATGTACCTCGATTTTTAATAACATTTTCAAAATCGACGTTTCACGGCCAAAGAAGCATATTTTGAGTATTTCTTCACTATTTTCAAAAATAACCACTGAAACCATTATTTTTATACTTTTTGCTTTAATTTAAGCAAATGTAACGATATTCAATCAAAAAACTGTTAAAATTAAATTTTTCAATAAGAAATCGTTGTCACGGATTTTGTATCTTGAAGAAGAAAAACATGCGATTTTTTCGGTACTTTTTTGAATGCATTTTTTTCTGGAGAAATTTTTGACCGAATTCAGCTTAATTCGCTATAAAACACTCATTGAAAGTGATTTCATCTCGATTGAACAATAAATAAAAATGTACCTCGATTTTTAATAACATTTTCAAAATCGACGTAACTCGGCCTAAGAAAAACATTTTGAGTATTTGTTCACTGTTTTCAAATATAACCACTGAAACCATTATTTTTGTAATTTTTGCGTTAATTCAAGCAAATGTAACGATATTCATTCAACAAACTGTTAAAATTCAATTTTAAATAAGAAATCGTTGTCACGGATTTTGTATCTTGAAGAAAAAAAACATGCGATTTTTTCGGTACACTTTTGAATGCATTTTTTTTGGAGAAATGTTTGACCGAATTCAGCTTAATTCCCTATAAAACACTCTTTGAAAGTGATTTCATCTTGATTGAACAATAATTAAAAATTTACCTCGATTTTTAATAACATTTTCAAAATCGACGTTTCACAGCCAAAGAAGCATACTTTGAGTATTTCTTCACTATTTTCAAATATGTTCACTGAAACCATTATTTATATACTTTTTGCTTTAATTCAAGCAATGTAACGATATTCATTCAAAAAACTGTTAAAATTCAATTTTCAGTAAGAAATCGTATTCACGGATTTTGTGTTTTGAAGAAGAAAAACCTGCGATTTTTTCGGTACTTTTTTGAATGAATTTTTTTCTGGAGAAATTTTTGACCGAATTCAGCTTAATTCCCTATAAAACAGTCATTGAAAGTGATTTCATCTCGATTGAACAATAAATAAAAATGTACCTCGATTTTTAATAACATTTTCAAAATCGACGTAACTCGGCCTAAGGAAAACATTTTGAGTATTTGTTCACTGTTTTCAAATATAACCACTGAAACCATTATTTTTGTAATTTTTGCGTTAATTCAAGCAAATGTAACGATATTCATTCAACAAACTGTTAAAATTCAATTTTAAATAAGAAATCGTTGTCACGGATTTTGTATCTTGAAGAAAAAAAAACATGCGATTTTTTCGGTACACTTTTGAATGCATTTTTTTCTGGAGAAATGTTTGACCGAATTCAGCTTAATTCTCTATAAAACACTCATTGAAAGTGATTTCATCTCGATTGAACAATAATTAAAAATTTACCTCGATTTTTAATAACATTTTCAAAATCGACGTTTCACGGCCAAAGAAGCTTACTTTGAGTATTTCTTCACTATTTTCAAATATAACCACTGAAACCATTATTTTTATACTTTTTGCTTTAATTCAAGCAATGTAACGATATTCATTCAAAAAACTGTTAAAATTCAATTTTCAATAAGAAATCGTTGTCACGGATATTGTATCTTGAAGAAAAAAAACATGCGATTTTTTCGGTACACTTTTGAATGCATTTTTTTTTTGGAGAAATGTTTGACCGAATTCAGCTTAATTCCCTATAAAACACTCTTTGAAAGTGATTTCATCTTGATTGAACAATAATTAAAAATTTACCTCGATTTTTAATAACATTTTCAAAATCGACGTTTCACAGCCAAAGAAGCATACTTTGAGTATTTCTTCACTATTTTCAAATATGTTCACTGAAACCATTATTTATATACTTTTTGCTTTAATTCAAGCAATGTAACGATATTCATTCAAAAAACTGTTAAAATTCAATTTTCAGTAAGAAATCGTATTCACGGATTTTGTGTCTTGAAGAAGAAAAACCTGCGATTTTTTCGGTACTTTTTTGAATGAATTTTTTTCTGGAGAAATTTTTGACCGAATTCAGCTTAATTCCCTATAAAACACTCATTGAAAGTGATTTCATCTCGATTGAACAATAAATAAAAATGTACCTCGATTTTTAATAACATTTTCAAAATCGACGTTTCACGGCCAAAGAAGCATATTTTGAGTATTTCTTCACTATTTTCAAATATAACCACTGAAACCATTATTTTTATACTTTTTGCTTTAATGCAAGCAAATGTAACGATATTCATTCAACAAACTGTTAAAATTCAATTTTAAATAAGAAATCGTTGTCACGGATTTTGTATCTTGAAGATAAAAAACATGCGATTTTTTCGGTACTTTTTTGAATGCATTTTTTTCTGGAGAAATATTTGACTGAATTCAGCTTAATTGCCTATAAAACACTCATTGAAAGTGATTTCATCTCGATTGAACAATAATTAAAAATTTACCTCGATTTTTAATAACATTTTCAAAATCGACGTAACTCGGCCTAAGAAAAACATTTTGAGTATTTGTTCACTGTTTTCAAATATAACCACTGAAACCATTATTTTTGTAATTTTTGCGTTAATTCAAGCAAATGTAACGATATTCATTCAACAAACTGTTAAAATTCAATTTTAAATAAGAAATCGTCACGGATTTTGTATCTTGAAGAAAAAAAACATGCGATTTTTTCGGTACACTTTTGAATGCATTTTTTTCTGGAGAAATGTTTGACCGAATTCAGCTTAATTCTCTATAAAACACTCATTGAAAGTGATTTCATCTCGATTGAACAATAATTAAAAATTTACCTCGATTTTTATAACATTTTCAAAATCGACGTTTCACGGCCAAAGAAGCTTACTTTGAGTATTTCTTCACTATTTTCAAATATAACCACTGAAACCATTATTTTTATACTTTTTGCTTTAATTCAAGCAATGTAACGATATTCATTCAAAAAACTGTTAAAATTCAATTTTCAATAAGAAATCGTTGTCACGGATATTGTATCTTGAAGAAAAAAAACATGCGATTTTTTCGGTACACTTTTGAATGCATTTTTTTTTTGGAGAAATGTTTGACCGAATTCAGCTTAATTCCCTATAAAACACTCTTTGAAAGTGATTTCATCTTGATTGAACAATAATTAAAAATTTACCTCGATTTTTAATAACATTTTCAAAATCGACGTTTCACAGCCAAAGAAGCATACTTTGAGTATTTCTTCACTATTTTCAAATATGTTCACTGAAACCATTATTTATATACTTTTTGCTTTAATTCAAGCAATGTAACGATATTCATTCAAAAAACTGTTAAAATTCAATTTTCAGTAAGAAATCGTATTCACGGATTTTGTGTCTTGAAGAAGAAAAACCTGCGATTTTTTCGGTACTTTTTTGAATGAATTTTTTTCTGGAGAAATTTTTGACCGAATTCAGCTTAATTCCCTATAAAACACTCATTGAAAGTGATTTCATCTCGATTGAACAATAAATAAAAATGTACCTCGATTTTTAATAACATTTTCAAAATCGACGTTTCACGGCCAAAGAAGCATATTTTGAGTATTTCTTCACTATTTTCAAATATAACCACTGAAACCATTATTTTTATACTTTTTGCTTTAATGCAAGCAAATGTAACGATATTCATTCAACAAACTGTTAAAATTCAATTTTAAATAAGAAATCGTTGTCACGGATTTTGTATCTTGAAGATAAAAAACATGCGATTTTTTCGGTACTTTTTTGAATGCATTTTTTTCTGGAGAAATGTTTGACTGAATTCAGCTTAATTGCCTATAAAACACTCATTGAAAGTGATTTCATCTCGATTGAACAATAATTAAAAATTTACCTCGATTTTTAATAACATTTTCAAAATCGACGTTTCACGACCAAAGAAGCATACTTTGAGTATTTCTTCACTATTTTCAAATATATTCATTGAAACCATTATTTTTATACTTTTTGCTTTAATTCAAGTAATGTAACGATATTCATTCAAAAAACTGTTAAAATTCAATTTTCAGTAAGAAATCGTATTCACGGATTTTGTGTCTTGAAGAAGAAAAACCTGCGATTTTTTCGGTACTTTTTTGAATGAATTTTTTTCTGGAGAAATTTTTGACCGAATTCAGCTTAATTTCCTATAAAACACTCATTAAAAGTGATTTCATCTCGATTGAACAATAAATAAAAATGTACCTCGATTTTTAATAACATTTTCAAAATCGACGTTTCACGGCCAAAGAAGCATATTTTGAGTATTTCTTCACTATTTTCAAAAATAACCACTGAAACCATTATTTTTATACTTTTTGCTTTAATTTAAGCAAATGTAACGATATTCAATCAAAAAACTGTTAAAATTAAATTTTTCAATAAGAAATCGTTGTCACGGATTTTGTATCTTGAAGAAGAAAAACATGCGATTTTTTCGGTACTTTTTTGAATGCATTTTTTTCTGGAGAAATTTTTGACCGAATTCAGCTTAATTCGCTATAAAACACTCATTGAAAGTGATTTCATCTCGATTGAACAATAAATAAAAATGTACCTCGATTTTTAATAACATTTTCAAAATCGACGTAACTCGGCCTAAGAAAAACATTTTGAGTATTTGTTCACTGTTTTCAAATATAACCACTGAAACCATTATTTTTGTAATTTTTGCGTTAATTCAAGCAAATGTAACGATATTCATTCAACAAACTGTTAAAATTCAATTTTAAATAAGAAATCGTTGTCACGGATTTTGTATCTTGAAGAAAAAAAACATGCGATTTTTTCGGTACACTTTTGAATGCATTTTTTTCTGGAGAAATGTTTGACCGAATTCAGCTTAATTCTCTATAAAACACTCATTGAAAGTGATTTCATCTCGATTGAACAATAATTAAAAATTTACCTCGATTTTTAATAACATTTTCAAAATCGACGTTTCACAGCCAAAGAAGCATACTTTGAGTATTTCTTCACTATTTTCAAATATGTTCACTGAAACCATTATTTATATACTTTTTGCTTTAATTCAAGCAATGTAACGATATTCATTCAAAAAACTGTTAAAATTCAATTTTCAGTAAGAAATCGTATTCACGGATTTTGTGTCTTGAAGAAGAAAAACCTGCGATTTTTTCGGTACTTTTTTGAATGAATTTTTTTCTGGAGAAATTTTTGACCGAATTCAGCTTAATTCCCTATAAAACACTCATTGAAAGTGATTTCATCTCGATTGAACAATAAATAAAAATGTACCTCGATTTTTAATAACATTTTCAAAATCGACGTAACTCGGCCTAAGAAAAACATTTTGAGTATTTGTTCACTGTTTTCAAATATAGCCACTGAAACCATTATTTTTGTAATTTTTGCGTTAATTCAAGCAAATGTAACGATATTCATTCAACAAACTGTTAAAATTCAATTTTAAATAAGAAATCGTCACGGATTTTGTATCTTGAAGAAAAAAAACATGCGATTTTTTCGGTACACTTTTGAATGCATTTTTTTCTGGAGAAATGTTTGACCGAATTCAGCTTAATTCTCTATAAAACACTCATTGAAAGTGATTTCATCTCGATTGAACAATAATTAAAAATTTACCTCGATTTTTAATAACATTTTCAAAATCGACGTTTCACGGCCAAAGAAGCTTACTTTGAGTATTTCTTCACTATTTTCAAATATAACCACTGAAACCATTATTTTTATACTTTTTGCTTTAATTCAAGCAATGTAACGATATTCATTCAAAAAACTGTTAAAATTCAATTTTCAATAAGAAATCGTTGTCACGGATATTGTATCTTGAAGAAAAAAAACATGCGATTTTTTCGGTACACTTTTGAATGCATTTTTTTTTTTGGAGAAATGTTTGACCGAATTCAGCTTAATTCCCTATAAAACACTCTTTGAAAGTGATTTCATCTTGATTGAACAATAATTAAAAATTTACCTCGATTTTTAATAACATTTTCAAAATCGACGTTTCACAGCCAAAGAAGCATACTTTGAGTATTTCTTCACTATTTTCAAATATGTTCACTGAACCATTATTTATATACTTTTTGCTTTAATTCAAGCAATGTAACGATATTCATTCAAAAAACTGTTAAAATTCAATTTTCAGTAAGAAATCGTATTCACGGATTTTGTGTCTTGAAGAAGAAAAACCTGCGATTTTTTCGGTACTTTTTTGAATGAATTTTTTTCTGGAGAAATTTTTGACCGAATTCAGCTTAATTCCCTATAAAACACTCATTGAAAGTGATTTCATCTCGATTGAACAATAAATAAAAATGTACCTCGATTTTTAATAACATTTTCAAAATCGACGTTTCACGGCCAAAGAAGCATATTTTGAGTATTTCTTCACTATTTTCAAATATAACCACTGAAACCATTATTTTTATACTTTTTGCTTTAATGCAAGCAAATGTAACGATATTCATTCAACAAACTGTTAAAATTCAATTTTAAATAAGAAATCGTTGTCACGGATTTTGTATCTTGAAGATAAAAAACATGCGATTTTTTCGGTACTTTTTTGAATGCATTTTTTTCTGGAGAAATGTTTGACTGAATTCAGCTTAATTGCCTATAAAACACTCATTGAAAGTGATTTCATCTCGATTGAACAATAATTAAAAATTTACCTCGATTTTTAATAACATTTTCAAAATCGACGTTTCACGACCAAAGAAGCATACTTTGAGTATTTCTTCACTATTTTCAAATATATTCATTGAAACCATTATTTTTATACTTTTTGCTTTAATTCAAGTAATGTAACGATATTCATTCAAAAAACTGTTAAAATTCAATTTTCAGTAAGAAATCGTATTCACGGATTTTGTGTCTTGAAGAAGAAAAACCTGCGATTTTTTCGGTACTTTTTTGAATGAATTTTTTTCTGGAGAAATTTTTGACCGAATTCAGCTTAATTTCCTATAAAACACTCATTAAAAGTGATTTCATCTCGATTGAACAATAAATAAAAATGTACCTCGATTTTTAATAACATTTTCAAAATCGACGTTTCACGGCCAAAGAAGCATATTTTGAGTATTTCTTCACTATTTTCAAAAATAACCACTGAAACCATTATTTTTATACTTTTTGCTTTAATTTAAGCAAATGTAACGATATTCAATCAAAAAACTGTTAAAATTAAATTTTTCAATAAGAAATCGTTGTCACGGATTTTGTATCTTGAAGAAGAAAAACATGCGATTTTTTCGGTACTTTTTTGAATGCATTTTTTTCTGGAGAAATTTTTGACCGAATTCAGCTTAATTCGCTATAAAACACTCATTGAAAGTGATTTCATCTCGATTGAACAATAAATAAAAATGTACCTCGATTTTTAATAACATTTTCAAAATCGACGTAACTCGGCCTAAGAAAAACATTTTGAGTATTTGTTCACTGTTTTCAAATATAACCACTGAAACCATTATTTTTGTAATTTTTGCGTTAATTCAAGCAAATGTAACGATATTCATTCAACAAACTGTTAAAATTCAATTTTAAATAAGAAATCGTTGTCACGGATTTTGTATCTTGAAGAAAAAAAACATGCGATTTTTTCGGTACACTTTTGAATGCATTTTTTTCTGGAGAAATGTTTGACCGAATTCAGCTTAATTCTCTATAAAACACTCATTGAAAGTGATTTCATCTCGATTGAACAATAATTAAAAATTTACCTCGATTTTTAATAACATTTTCAAAATCGACGTTTCACAGCCAAAGAAGCATACTTTGAGTATTTCTTCACTATTTTCAAATATGTTCACTGAAACCATTATTTATATACTTTTTGCTTTAATTCAAGCAATGTAACGATATTCATTCAAAAAACTGTTAAAATTCAATTTTCAGTAAGAAATCGTATTCACGGATTTTGTGTCTTGAAGAAGAAAAACCTGCGATTTTTTCGGTACTTTTTTGAATGAATTTTTTTCTGGAGAAATTTTTGACCGAATTCAGCTTAATTCCCTATAAAACACTCATTGAAAGTGATTTCATCTCGATTGAACAATAAATAAAAATGTACCTCGATTTTTAATAACATTTTCAAAATCGACGTTTCACGGCCAAAGAAGCATATTTTGAGTATTTCTTCACTATTTTCAAATATAACCACTGAAACCATTATTTTTATACTTTTTGCTTTAGTGCAAGCAAATGTAACGATATTCATTCAACAAACTGTTAAAATTCAATTTTAAATAAGAAATCGTTGTCACGGATTTTGTATCTTGAAGAAGAAAAACATGCGATTTTTTCGGTACTTTTTTGAATGCATTTTTTTCTGGAGAAATTTTTGACCGAATTCAGCTTAATTCCCTATAAAACACTCATTGAAAGTGATTTCATCTCGATTGAACAATAAATAAAAATGTACCTCGATTTTTAATAACATTTCAAAATCGACGTAACTCGGCCTAAGAAAAACATTTTGAGTATTTGTTCACTGTTTTCAAATATAACCACTGAAACCATTATTTTTGTAATTTTTGCGTTAATTCAAGCAAATGTAACGATATTCATTCAACAAACTGTTAAAATTCAATTTTAAATAAGAAATCGTTGTCACGGATTTTGTATCTTGAAGAAAAAAAACATGCGATTTTTTCGGTACACTTTTGAATGCATTTTTTTCTGGAGTAATTTTTGACCGAATTCAGCTTAATTCCCTATAAAACACTCATTAAAAGTGATTTCATCTCGATTGAACAATAAATAAAAATGTACCTCGATTTTTAATAACATTTCAAAATCGACGTAACTCGGCCTAAGAAAAACATTTTGAGTATTTGTTCACTGTTTTCAAATATAACCACTGAAACCATTATTTTTGTAATTTTTGCGTTAATTCAAGCAAATGTAACGATATTCATTCAACAAACTGTTAAAATTCAATTTTAAATAAGAAATCGTTGTCACGGATTTTGTATCTTGAAGATAAAAAACATGCGATTTTTTCGGTACTTTTTTGAATGCATTTTTTTCTGGAGAAATGTTTGACTGAATTCAGCTTAATTGCCTATAAAACACTCATTGAAAGTGATTTCATCTCGATTGAACAATAATTAAAAATTTACCTCGATTTTTAATAACATTTTCAAAATCGACGTTTCACGACCAAAGAAGCATACTTTGAGTATTTCTTCACTATTTTCAAATATATTCATTGAAACCATTATTTTTATACTTTTTGCTTTAATTCAAGTAATGTAACGATATTCATTCAAAAAACTGTTAAAATTCAATTTTCAGTAAGAAATCGTATTCACGGATTTTGTGTCTTGAAGAAGAAAAACCTGCGATTTTTTCGGTACTTTTTTGAATGAATTTTTTTCTGGAGAATTTTTGACCGAATTCAGCTTAATTCGCTATAAAACACTCATTGAAAGTGATTTCATCTCGATTGAACAATAAATAAAAATGTACCTCGATTTTTAATAACATTTTCAAAATCGACGTTTCACGGCCAAAGAAGCATATTTTGAGTATTTCTTCACTATTTTCAAAAATAACCACTGAAACCATTATTTTTATACTTTTTGCTTTAATTCAAGCAAATGTAACGATATTCAATCAAAAAACTGTTAAAATTAAATTTTTCAATAAGAAATCGTTGTCACGGATTTTGTATCTTGAAGAAGAAAAACATGCGATTTTTTCGGTACTTTTTTGAATGCATTTTTTTCTGGAGAAATTTTTGACCGAATTCAGCTTAATTCCCTATAAAACACTCATTGAAAGTGATTTCATCTCGATTGAACAATAAATAAAAATGTACCTCGATTTTTAATAACATTTCAAAATCGACGTAACTCGGCCTAAGAAAAACATTTTGAGTAATTGTTCACTGTTTTCAAATATAACCACTGAAACCATTATTTTTGTAATTTTTGCGTTAATTCAAGCAAATGTAACGATATTCATTCAACAAACTGTTAAAATTCAATTTTAAATAAGAAATCGTTGTCACGGATTTTGTATCTTGAAGAAAAAAAACATGCGATTTTTTCGGTACACTTTTGAATGCATTTTTTTCTGGAGAAATGTTTGACCGAATTCAGCTTAATTCTCTATAAAACACTCATTGAAAGTGATTTCATCTCGATTGAACAATAATTAAAAATTTACCTCGATTTTTAATAACATTTTCAAAATCGACGTTTCACGGCCAAAGAAGCTTACTTTGAGTATTTCTTCACTATTTTCAAATATAACCACTGAAACCATTATTTTTATACTTTTTGCTTTAATTCTATAAATGTAACGATATTCATTCAAAAAACTGTTAAAATTCAATTTTCAATAAGAAATCGTTGTCACGGATATTGTATCTTGAAGAAAAAAAACATGCGATTTTTTCGGTACACTTTTGAATGCATTTTTTTTTTGGAGAAATGTTTGACCGAATTCAGCTTAATTCCCTATAAAACACTCTTTGAAAGTGATTTCATCTTGATTGAACAATAATTAAAAATTTACCTCGATTTTTAATAACATTTTCAAAATCGACGTTTCACAGCCAAAGAAGCATACTTTGAGTATTTCTTCACTATTTTCAAATATGTTCACTGAAATCTTTATTTTTATACTTTTTGCTTTAATTCAAGCAATGTAACGATATTCATTCAAAAAACTGTTAAAATTCAATTTTCAGTAAGAAATCGTATTCACGGATTTTGTGTCTTGAAGAAGAAAAACCTGCGATTTTTTCGGTACTTTTTTGAATGAATTTTTTTCTGGAGAAATTTTTGACCGAATTCAGCTTAATTCCCTATAAAACACTCATTAAAAGTTATTTCATCTCGATTGAACAATAAATAAAAATGTACCTTGATTTTTAATAACATTTTCAAAATCGACGTTTCACGGCCAAAGAAGCATATTTTGAGTATTTCTTCACTATTTTCAAAAATAACCACTGAAACCATTATTTTTATACTTTTTGCTTTAATTCAAGCAAATGTAACGATATTCAATCAAAAAACTGTTAAAATTAAATTTTTCAATAAGAAATCGTTGTCACGGATTTTGTATCTTGAAGAAGAAAAACATGCGATTTTTTCGGTACTTTTTTGAATGCATTTTTTTTCTGGAGAAATTTTTGACCGAATTCAGCTTAATTCCCTATAAAACACTCATTGAAAGTGATTTCATCTCGATTGAACAATAAATAAAAATGTACCTCGATTTTTAATAACATTTTCAAAATCGACGTTTCACGGCCAAAGAAGCATATTTTGAGTATTTCTTCACTATTTTCAAAAATAACCACTGAAACCATTATTTTTATACTTTTTGCTTTAATTCAAGCAAATGTAACGATATTCAATCAAAAAACTGTTAAAATTAAATTTTTCAATAAGAAATCGTTGTCACGGATTTTGTATCTTGAAGAAGAAAAACATGCGATTTTTTCGGTACTTTTTTGAATGCATTTTTTTCTGGAGAAATTTTTGACCGAATTCAGCTTAATTCCCTATAAAACACTCATTGAAAGTGATTTCATCTCGATTGAACAATAAATAAAAATGTACCTCGATTTTTAATAACATTTCAAAATCGACGTAACTCGGCCTAAGAAAAACATTTTGAGTAATTGTTCACTGTTTTCAAATATAACCACTGAAACCATTATTTTTGTAATTTTTGCGTTAATTCAAGCAAATGTAACGATATTCATTCAACAAACTGTTAAAATTCAATTTTAAATAAGAAATCGTTGTCACGGATTTTGTATCTTGAAGAAAAAAAACATGCGATTTTTTCGGTACACTTTTGAATGCATTTTTTTCTGGAGAAATGTTTGACCGAATTCAGCTTAATTCTCTATAAAACACTCATTGAAAGTGATTTCATCTCGATTGAACAATAATTAAAAATTTACCTCGATTTTTAATAACATTTTCAAAATCGACGTTTCACGGCCAAAGAAGCTTACTTTGAGTATTTCTTCACTATTTTCAAATATAACCACTGAAACCATTATTTTTATACTTTTTGCTTTAATTCTATAAATGTAACGATATTCATTCAAAAAACTGTTAAAATTCAATTTTCAATAAGAAATCGTTGTCACGGATATTGTATCTTGAAGAAAAAAAACATGCGATTTTTTCGGTACACTTTTGAATGCATTTTTTTTTTGGAGAAATGTTTGACCGAATTCAGCTTAATTCCCTATAAAACACTCTTTGAAAGTGATTTCATCTTGATTGAACAATAATTAAAAATTTGCCTCGATTTTTAATAACATTTTCAAAATCGACGTTTCACAGCCAAAGAAGCATACTTTGAGTATTTCTTCACTATTTTCAAATATGTTCACTGAAATCATTATTTTTATACTTTTTGCTTTAATTCAAGCAATGTAACGATATTCATTCAAAAAACTGTTAAAATTCAATTTTCAGTAAGAAATCGTATTCACGGATTTTGTGTCTTGAAGAAGAAAAACCTGCGATTTTTTCGGTACTTTTTTGAATGAATTTTTTTCTGGAGAAATTTTTGACCGAATTCAGCTTAATTCCCTATAAAACACTCATTAAAAGTTATTTCATCTCGATTGAACAATAAATAAAAATGTACCTTGATTTTTAATAACATTTTCAAAATCGACGTTTCACGGCCAAAGAAGCATATTTTGAGTATTTCTTCACTATTTTCAAAAATAACCACTGAAACCATTATTTTTATACTTTTTGCTTTAATTCAAGCAAATGTAACGATATTCAATCAAAAAACTGTTAAAATTAAATTTTTCAATAAGAAATCGTTGTCACGGATTTTGTATCTTGAAGAAGAAAAACATGCGATTTTTTCGGTACTTTTTTGAATGCATTTTTTTTCTGGAGAAATTTTTGACCGAATTCAGCTTAATTCCCTATAAAACACTCATTGAAAGTGATTTCATCTCGATTGAACAATAAATAAAAATGTACCTCGATTTTTAATAACATTTTCAAAATCGACGTTTCACGGCCAAAGAAGCTTACTTTGAGTATTTCTTCACTATTTTCAAATATAACCACTGAAACCATTATTTTTATACTTTTTGCTTTAATTCTAGCAATGTAACGATATTCATTCAAAAAACTGTTAAAATTCAATTTTCAATAAGAAATCGTTGTCACGGATATTGTATCTTGAAGAAAAAAAACATGCGATTTTTTCGGTACACTTTTGAATGCCTTTTTTTTTTGGAGAAATATTTGACCGAATTCAGCTTAATTCCCTATAAAACACTCTTTGAAAGAGATTTCATCTTGATTGAACAATAATTAAAAATTTGCCTCGATTTTTAATAACATTTTCAAAATCGACGTTTCACAGCCAAAGAAGCATACTTTGAGTATTTCTTCACTATTTTCAAATATGTTCACTGAAATCATTATTTTTATACTTTTTGCTTTAATTCAAGCAATGTAACGATATTCATTCAAAAAACTGTTAAAATTCAATTTTCAGTAAGAAATCGTATTCACGGATTTTGTGTCTTGAAGAAGAAAAACCTGCGATTTTTTCGGTACTTTTTTGAATGCATTTTTTTCTGGAGAAATTTTTGACCGAATTCAGCTTAATTCCCTATAAAACACTCATTGAAAGTGATTTCATCTCGATTGAACAATAAATAAAAATGTACCTCGATTTTTAATAACATTTTCAAAATCGACGTAACTCGGCCTAAGAAAAACATTTTGAGTATTTGTTCACTGTTTTCAAATATAACCACTGAAACCATTATTTTTGTAATTTTTGCGTTAATTCAAGCAAATGTAACGATATTCATTCAACAAACTGTTAAAATTCAATTTTAAATAAGAAATCGTTGTCACGGATTTTGTATCTTGAAGAAAAAAAACATGCGATTTTTTCGGTACACTTTTGAATGCATTTTTTTCTGGAGAAATGTTTGACCGAATTCAGCTTAATTCTCTATAAAACACTCATTGAAAGTGATTTCATCTCGATTGAACAATAATTAAAAATTTACCTCGATTTTTAATAACATTTTCAAAATCGACGTTTCACGGCCAAAGAAGCTTACTTTGAGTATTTCTTCACTATTTTCAAATATAACCACTGAAACCATTATTTTTATACTTTTTGCTTTAATTCTAGCAATGTAACGATATTCATTCAAAAAACTGTTAAAATTCAATTTTAAATAAGAAATCGTTGTCACGGATATTGTATCTTGAAGAAAAAAAACATGCGATTTTTTCGGTACACTTTTGAATGCATTTTTTTTTGGAGAAATGTTTGACCGAATTCAGCTTAATTCCCTATAAAACACTCTTTGAAAGAGATTTCATCTTGATTGAACAATAATTAAAAATTTGCCTCGATTTTTAATAACATTTTCAAAATCGACGTTTCACAGCCAAAGAAGCATACTTTGAGTATTTCTTCACTATTTTCAAATATGTTCACTGAAATCATTATTTTTATACTTTTTGCTTTAATTCAAGCAAATGTAACGATATTCAATCAAAAAACTGTTAAAATTAAATTTTTCAATAAGAAATCGTTGTCACGGATTTTGTATATTGAAGAAGAAAAACATGCGATTTTTTCGGTACTTTTTTGAATGCATTTTTTTCTGGAGAAATTTTTGACCGAATTCAGCTTAATTCCCTATAAAACACTCATTGAAAGTGATTTCATCTCGATTGAACAATAAATAAAAATGTACCTCGATTTTTAATAACATTTTCAAAATCGACGTTTCACGGCCAAAGAAGCATATTTTGAGTATTTCTTCACTATTTTCAAAAATAACCACTGAAACCATTATTTTTATACTTTTTGCTTTAATTCAAGCAAATGTAACGATATTCAATCAAAAAACTGTTAAAATTAAATTTTTCAATAAGAAATCGTTGTCACGGATTTTGTATCTTGAAGAAGAAAAACATGCGATTTTTTCGGTACTTTTTTGAATGCATTTTTTTCTGGAGAAATTTTTGACCGAATTCAGCTTAATTCCCTATAAAACACTCATTGAAAGTGATTTCATCTCGATTGAACAATAAATAAAAATGTACCTCGATTTTTAATAACATTTTCAAAATCGACGTAACTCGGCCTAAGAAAAACATTTTGAGTATTTGTTCACTGTTTTCAAATATAACCACTGAAACCATTATTTTTGTAATTTTTGCGTTAATTCAAGCAAATGTAACGATATTCATTCAACAAACTGTTAAAATTCAATTTTAAATAAGAAATCGTTGTCACGGATTTTGTATCTTGAAGAAAAAAAACATGCGATTTTTTCGGTACACTTTTGAATGCATTTTTTTCTGGAGAAATGTTTGACCGAATTCAGCTTAATTCTCTATAAAACACTCATTGAAAGTGATTTCATCTCGATTGAACAATAATTAAAAATTTACCTCGATTTTTAATAACATTTTCAAAATCGACGTTTCACGGCCAAAGAAGCTTACTTTGAGTATTTCTTCACTATTTTCAAATATAACCACTGAAACCATTATTTTTATACTTTTTGCTTTAATTCTAGCAATGTAACGATATTCATTCAAAAAACTGTTAAAATTCAATTTTCAATAAGAAATCGTTGTCACGGATATTGTATCTTGAAGAAAAAAAACATGCGATTTTTTCGGTACACTTTTGAATGCATTTTTTTTTTGGAGAAATGTTTGACCGAATTCAGCTTAATTCCCTATAAAACACTCTTTGAAAGAGATTTCATCTTGATTGAACAATAATTAAAAATTTGCCTCGATTTTTAATAACATTTTCAAAATCGACGTTTCACAGCCAAAGAAGCATACTTTGAGTATTTCTTCACTATTTTCAAATATGTTCACTGAAATCATTATTTTTATACTTTTTGCTTTAATTCAAGCAATGTAACGATATTCATTCAAAAAACTGTTAAAATTCAATTTTCAGTAAGAAATCGTATTCACGGATTTTGTGTCTTGAAGAAGAAAAACCTGCGATTTTTTCGGTACTTTTTTGAATGAATTTTTTTCTGGAGAAATTTTTGACCGAATTCAGCTTAATTCCCTATAAAACACTCATTAAAAGTTATTTCATCTCGATTGAACAATAAATAAAAATGTACCTCGATTTTTAATAACATTTTCAAAATCGACGTTTCACGGCCAAAGAAGCATATTTTGAGTATTTCTCCACTATTTTCAAAAATAACCACTGAAACCATTATTTTTATACTTTTTGCTTTAATTCAAGCAAATGTAACGATATTCAATCAAAAAACTGTTAAAATTAAATTTTTCAATAAGAAATCGTTGTCACGGATTTTGTATCTTGAAGAAGAAAAACATGCGATTTTTTCGGTACTTTTTTGAATGCATTTTTTTCTGGAGAAATTTTTGACCGAATTCAGCTTAATTCCCTATAAAACACTCATTGAAAGTGATTTCATCTCGATTGAACAATAAATAAAAATGTACCTCGATTTTTAATAACATTTTCAAAATCGACGTAACTCGGCCTAAGAAAAACATTTTGAGTATTTGTTCACTGTTTTCAAATATAACCACTGAAACCATTATTTTTGTAATTTTTGCGTTAATTCAAGCAAATGTAACGATATTCATTCAACAAACTGTTAAAATTCAATTTTAAATAAGAAATCGTTGTCACGGATTTTGTATCTTGAAGAAAAAAAACATGCGATTTTTTCGGTACACTTTTGAATGCATTTTTTTCTGGAGAAATGTTTGACCGAATTCAGCTTAATTCTCTATAAAACACTCATTGAAAGTGATTTCATCTCGATTGAACAATAATTAAAAATTTACCTCGATTTTTAATAACATTTTCAAAATCGACGTTTCACGGCCAAAGAAGCTTACTTTGAGTATTTCTTCACTATTTTCAAATATAACCACTGAAACCATTATTTTTATACTTTTTGCTTTAATTCTAGCAATGTAACGATATTCATTCAAAAAACTGTTAAAATTCAATTTTCAATAAGAAATCGTTGTCACGGATATTGTATCTTGAAGAAAAAAAACATGCGATTTTTTCGGTACACTTTTGAATGCATTTTTTTTTTGGAGAAATGTTTGACCGAATTCAGCTTAATTCCCTATAAAACACTCTTTGAAAGAGATTTCATCTTGATTGAACAATAATTAAAAATTTGCCTCGATTTTTAATAACATTTTCAAAATCGACGTTTCACAGCCAAAGAAGCATACTTTGAGTATTTCTTCACTATTTTCAAATATGTTCACTGAAATCATTATTTTTATACTTTTTGCTTTAATTCAAGCAATGTAACGATATTCAATCAAAAAACTGTTAAAATTAAATTTTCAGTAAGAAATCGTATTCACGGATTTTGTGTCTTGAAGAAGAAAAACCTGCGATTTTTTCGGTACTTTTTTGAATGAATTTTTTTCTGGAGAAATTTTTGACCGAATTCAGCTTAATTCCCTATAAAACACTCATTAAAAGTTATTTCATCTCGATTGAACAATAAATAAAAATGTACCTCGATTTTTAATAACATTTTCAAAATCGACGTTTCACGGCCAAAGAAGCATATTTTGAGTATTTCTCCACTATTTTCAAAAATAACCACTGAAACCATTATTTTTATACTTTTTGCTTTAATTCAAACAAATGTAACGATATTCAATCAAAAAACTGTTAAAATTAAATTTTTCAATAAGAAATCGTTGTCACGGATTTTGTATCTTGAAGAAGAAAAACATGCGATTTTTTCGGTACTTTTTTGAATGCATTTTTTTCTGGAGAAATTTTTGACCGAATTCAGCTTAATTCCCTATAAAACACTCATTGAAAGTGATTTCATCTCGATTGAACAATAAATAAAAATGTACCTCGATTTTTAATAACATTTTCAAAATCGACGTTTCACGGCCAAAGAAGCATATTTTGAGTATTTCTCCACTATTTTCAAAAATAACCACTGAAACCATTATTTTTATACTTTTTGCTTTAATTCAAGCAAATGTAACGATATTCAATCAAAAAACTGTTAAAATTAAATTTTTCAATAAGAAATCGTTGTCACGGATTTTGTATCTTGAAGAAGAAAAACATGCGATTTTTTCGGTACTTTTTTGAATGCATTTTTTTCTGGAGAAATTTTTGACCGAATTCAGCTTAATTCCCTATAAAACACTCATTGAAAGTGATTTCATCTCGATTGAACAATAAATAAAAATGTACCTCGATTTTTAATAACATTTTCAAAATCGACGTAACTCGGCCTAAGAAAAACATTTTGAGTATTTGTTCACTGTTTTCAAATATAACCACTGAAACCATTATTTTTGTAATTTTTGCGTTAATTCAAGCAAATGTAACGATATTCATTCAACAAACTGTTAAAATTCAATTTTAAATAAGAAATCGTTGTCACGGATTTTGTATCTTGAAGAAAAAAAACATGCGATTTTTTCGGTACACTTTTGAATGCATTTTTTTCTGGAGAAATGTTTGACCGAATTCAGCTTAATTCTCTATAAAACACTCATTGAAAGTGATTTCATCTCGATTGAACAATAATTAAAAATTTACCTCGATTTTTAATAACATTTTCAAAATCGACGTTTCACGGCCAAAGAAGCTTACTTTGAGTATTTCTTCACTATTTTCAAATATAACCACTGAAACCATTATTTTTATACTTTTTGCTTTAATTCTAGCAATGTAACGATATTCATTCAAAAAACTGTTAAAATTCAATTTTCAATAAGAAATCGTTGTCACGGATATTGTATCTTGAAGAAAAAAAACATGCGATTTTTTCGGTACACTTTTGAATGCATTTTTTTTTTGGAGAAATGTTTGACCGAATTCAGCTTAATTCCCTATAAAACACTCTTTGAAAGAGATTTCATCTTGATTGAACAATAATTAAAAATTTGCCTCGATTTTTAATAACATTTTCAAAATCGACGTTTCACAGCCAAAGAAGCATACTTTGAGTATTTCTTCACTATTTTCAAATATGTTCACTGAAATCATTATTTTTATACTTTTTGCTTTAATTCAAGCAATGTAACGATATTCATTCAAAAAACTGTTAAAATTCAATTTTCAGTAAGAAATCGTATTCACGGATTTTGTGTCTTGAAGAAGAAAAACCTGCGATTTTTTCGGTACTTTTTTGAATGAATTTTTTTCTGGAGAAATTTTTGACCGAATTCAGCTTAATTCCCTATAAAACACTCATTAAAAGTTATTTCATCTCGATTGAACAATAAATAAAAATGTACCTCGATTTTTAATAACATTTTCAAAATCGACGTTTCACGGCCAAAGAAGCATATTTTGAGTATTTCTCCACTATTTTCAAAAATAACCACTGAAACCATTATTTTTATACTTTTTGCTTTAATTCAAGCAAATGTAACGATATTCAATCAAAAAACTGTTAAAATTAAATTTTTCAATAAGAAATCGTTGTCACGGATTTTGTATCTTGAAGAAGAAAAACATGCGATTTTTTCGGTACTTTTTTGAATGCATTTTTTTCTGGAGAAATTTTTGACCGAATTCAGCTTAATTCCCTATAAAACACTCATTGAAAGTGATTTCATCTCGATTGAACAATAAATAAAAATGTACCTCGATTTTTAATAACATTTTCAAAATCGACGTAACTCGGCCTAAGAAAAACATTTTGAGTATTTGTTCACTGTTTTCAAATATAACCACTGAAACCATTATTTTTGTAATTTTTGCGTTAATTCAAGCAAATGTAACGATATTCATTCAACAAACTGTTAAAATTCAATTTTAAATAAGAAATCGTTGTCACGGATTTTGTATCTTGAAGAAAAAAAACATGCGATTTTTTCGGTACACTTTTGAATGCATTTTTTTCTGGAGAAATGTTTGACCGAATTCAGCTTAATTCTCTATAAAACACTCATTGAAAGTGATTTCATCTCGATTGAACAATAATTAAAAATTTACCTCGATTTTTAATAACATTTTCAAAATCGACGTTTCACGGCCAAAGAAGCTTACTTTGAGTATTTCTTCACTATTTTCAAATATGTTCACTGAAATCATTATTTTTATACTTTTTGCTTTAATTCAAGCAATGTAACGATATTCATTCAAAAAACTGTTAAAATTCAATTTTCAGTAAGAAATCGTATTCACGGATTTTGTGTCTTGAAGAAGAAAAACCTGCGATTTTTTCGGTACTTTTTTGAATGAATTTTTTTCTGGAGAAATTTTTGACCGAATTCAGCTTAATTCCCTATAAAACACTCATTAAAAGTTATTTCATCTCGATTGAACAATAAATAAAAATGTACCTCGATTTTTAATAACATTTTCAAAATCGACGTTTCACAGCCAAAGAAGCATACTTTGAGTATTTCTTCACTATTTTCAAATATTTTCACTGAAATCATTATTTTTATACTTTTTGCTTTAATTCAAGCAATGTAACGATATTCATTCAAAAAACTGTTAAAATTCAATTTTCAGTAAGAAATCGTATTCACGGATTTTGTGTCTTGAAGAAGAAAAACCTGCGATTTTTTCGGTACTTTTTTGAATGAATTTTTTTCTGGAGAAATTTTTGACCGAATTCAGCTTAATTCCCTATAAAACACTCATTAAAAGTTATTTCATCTCGATTGAACAATAAATAAAAATGTACCTCGATTTTTAATAACATTTTCAAAATCGACGTTTCACGGCCAAAGAAGCATATTTTGAGTATTTCTTCACTATTTTCAAAAATAACCACTGAAACCATTATTTTTATACTTTTTGCTTTAATTCAAGCAAATGTAACGATATTCAATCAAAAAACTGTTAAAATTAATTTTTTCAATAAGAAATCGTTGTCACGGATTTTGTATCTTGAAGAAGAAAAACATGCGATTTTTTCGGTACTTTTTTGAATCCATTTTTTTCTGGAGAAATTTTTGACCGAATTCAGCTTAATTCCCTATAAAACACTCATTGAAAGTGATTTCATCTCGATTGAACAATAATTAAAAATTTACCTCGATTTTTAATAACATTTTCAAAATCGACGTTTCACAGCCAAAGAAGCATACTTTGAGTATTTCTTCACTATTTTCAAATATGTTCACTGAAATCATTATTTTTATACTTTTTGCTTTAATTCAAGCAATGTAACGATATTCATTCAAAAAACTGTTAAAATTCAATTTTCAGTAAGAAATCGTATTCACGGATTTTGTGTCTTGAAGATAAAAAACATGCGATTTTTTCGGTACTTTTTTGAATGCATTTTTTTCTGGAGAAATGTTTGACTGAATTCAGCTTAATTGCCTATAAAACACTCATTGAAAGTGATTTCATCTCGATTGAACAATAATTAAAAATTTACCTCGATTTTTAATAACATTTTCAAAATCGACGTTTCACGACCAAAGAAGCATACTTTGAGTATTTCTTCACTATTTTCAAATATATTCATTGAAACCATTATTTTTATACTTTTTGCTTTAATTCAAGTAATGTAACAATATTCATTCAAAAAACTGTTAAAATTCAATTTTCAGTAAGAAATCGTATTCACGGATTTTGTGTCTTGAAGAAGAAAAACCTGCGATTTTTTCGGTACTTTTTTGAATGAATTTTTTTCTGGAGAAATTTTTGACCGAATTCAGCTTAATTCCCTATAAAACACTCATTAAAAGTGATTTCATCTCGATTGAACAATAAATAAAAATGTACCTCGATTTTTAATAACATTTTCAAAATCGACGTTTCACGGCCAAAGAAGCATATTTTGAGTATTTCTTCACTATTTTCAAAAATAACCACTGAAACCATTATTTTTATACTTTTTGCTTTAATTTAAGCAAATGTAACGATATTCAATCAAAAAACTGTTAAAATTAAATTTTTCAATAAGAAATCGTTGTCACGGATTTTGTATCTTGAAGAAGAAAAACATGCGATTTTTTCGGTACTTTTTTGAATGCATTTTTTTCTGGAGAAATTTTTGACCGAATTCAGCTTAATTCGCTATAAAACACTCATTGAAAGTGATTTCATCTCGATTGAACAATAAATAAAAATGTACCTCGATTTTTAATAACATTTTCAAAATCGACGTAACTCGGCCTAAGAAAAACATTTTGAGTATTTCTTCACTATTTTCAAAAATAACCACTGAAACCATTATTAATATACTTTTTGCTTTAATTCAAGCAAATGTAACGATATTCATTCAACAAACTGTTAAAATTCAATTTTAAATAAGAAATCGTTGTCACGGATTTTGTATCTTGAAGAAAAAAAACATGCGATTTTTTCGGTACACTTTTGAATGCATTTTTTTCTGGAGAAATGTTTGACCGAATTCAGCTTAATTCTCTATAAAACACTCATTGAAAGTTATTTCATCTCGATTGAACAATAAATAAAAATGTACCTCGATTTTTAATAACATTTTCAAAATCGACGTTTCACGGCCAAAGAAGCATATTTTGAGTATTTCTCCACTATTTTCAAAAATAACCACTGAAACCATTATTTTTATACTTTTTGCTTTAATTCAAGCAAATGTAACGATATTCAATCAAAAAACTGTTAAAATTAAATTTTTCAATAAGAAATCGTTGTCACGGATTTTGTATCTTGAAGAAGAAAAACATGCGATTTTTTCGGTACTTTTTTGAATGCATTTTTTTCTGGAGAAATTTTTGACCGAATTCAGCTTAATTCCCTATAAAACACTCATTGAAAGTGATTTCATCTCGATTGAACAATAAATAAAAATGTACCTCGATTTTTAATAACATTTTCAAAATCGACGTAACTCGGCCTAAGAAAAACATTTTGAGTATTTGTTCACTGTTTTCAAATATAACCACTGAAACCATTATTTTTGTAATTTTTGCGTTAATTCAAGCAAATGTAACGATATTCATTCAACAAACTGTTAAAATTCAATTTTAAATAAGAAATCGTTGTCACGGATTTTGTATCTTGAAGAAAAAAAACATGCGATTTTTTCGGTACACTTTTGAATGCATTTTTTTCTGGAGAAATGTTTGACCGAATTCAGCTTAATTCTCTATAAAACACTCATTGAAAGTGATTTCATCTCGATTGAACAATAATTAAAAATTTACCTCGATTTTTAATAACATTTTCAAAATCGACGTTTCACGGCCAAAGAAGCTTACTTTGAGTATTTCTTCACTATTTTCAAATATAACCACTGAAACCATTATTTTTATACTTTTTGCTTTAATTCTAGCAATGTAACGATATTCATTCAAAAAACTGTTAAAATTCAATTTTCAATAAGAAATCGTTGTCACGGATATTGTATCTTGAAGAAAAAAAACATGCGATTTTTTCGGTACACTTTTGAATGCATTTTTTTTTTGGAGAAATGTTTGACCGAATTCAGCTTAATTCCCTATAAAACACTCTTTGAAAGAGATTTCATCTTGATTGAACAATAATTAAAAATTTGCCTCGATTTTTAATAACATTTTCAAAATCGACGTTTCACAGCCAAAGAAGCATACTTTGAGTATTTCTTCACTATTTTCAAATATGTTCACTGAAATCATTATTTTTATACTTTTTGCTTTAATTCAAGCAATGTAACGATATTCATTCAAAAAACTGTTAAAATTCAATTTTCAGTAAGAAATCGTATTCACGGATTTTGTGTCTTGAAGAAGAAAAACCTGCGATTTTTTCGGTACTTTTTTGAATGAATTTTTTTCTGGAGAAATTTTTGACCGAATTCAGCTTAATTCCCTATAAAACACTCATTAAAAGTTATTTCATCTCGATTGAACAATAAATAAAAATGTACCTCGATTTTTAATAACATTTTCAAAATCGACGTTTCACGGCCAAAGAAGCATATTTTGAGTATTTCTCCACTATTTTCAAAAATAACCACTGAAACCATTATTTTTATACTTTTTGCTTTAATTCAAACAAATGTAACGATATTCAATCAAAAAACTGTTAAAATTAAATTTTTCAATAAGAAATCGTTGTCACGGATTTTGTATCTTGAAGAAGAAAAACATGCGATTTTTTCGGTACTTTTTTGAATGCATTTTTTTCTGGAGAAATTTTTGACCGAATTCAGCTTAATTCCCTATAAAACACTCATTGAAAGTGATTTCATCTCGATTGAACAATAAATAAAAATGTACCTCGATTTTTAATAACATTTTCAAAATCGACGTTTCACGGCCAAAGAAGCATATTTTGAGTATTTCTCCACTATTTTCAAAAATAACCACTGAAACCATTATTTTTATACTTTTTGCTTTAATTCAAGCAAATGTAACGATATTCAATCAAAAAACTGTTAAAATTAAATTTTTCAATAAGAAATCGTTGTCACGGATTTTGTATCTTGAAGAAGAAAAACATGCGATTTTTTCGGTACTTTTTTGAATGCATTTTTTTCTGGAGAAATTTTTGACCGAATTCAGCTTAATTCCCTATAAAACACTCATTGAAAGTGATTTCATCTCGATTGAACAATAAATAAAAATGTACCTCGATTTTTAATAACATTTTCAAAATCGACGTAACTCGGCCTAAGAAAAACATTTTGAGTATTTGTTCACTGTTTTCAAATATAACCACTGAAACCATTATTTTTGTAATTTTTGCGTTAATTCAAGCAAATGTAACGATATTCATTCAACAAACTGTTAAAATTCAATTTTAAATAAGAAATCGTTGTCACGGATTTTGTATCTTGAAGAAAAAAAACATGCGATTTTTTCGGTACACTTTTGAATGCATTTTTTTCTGGAGAAATGTTTGACCGAATTCAGCTTAATTCTCTATAAAACACTCATTGAAAGTGATTTCATCTCGATTGAACAATAATTAAAAATTTACCTCGATTTTTAATAACATTTTCAAAATCGACGTTTCACGGCCAAAGAAGCTTACTTTGAGTATTTCTTCACTATTTTCAAATATAACCACTGAAACCATTATTTTTATACTTTTTGCTTTAATTCTAGCAATGTAACGATATTCATTCAAAAAACTGTTAAAATTCAATTTTCAATAAGAAATCGTTGTCACGGATATTGTATCTTGAAGAAAAAAAACATGCGATTTTTTCGGTACACTTTTGAATGCATTTTTTTTTTGGAGAAATGTTTGACCGAATTCAGCTTAATTCCCTATAAAACACTCTTTGAAAGAGATTTCATCTTGATTGAACAATAATTAAAAATTTGCCTCGATTTTTAATAACATTTTCAAAATCGACGTTTCACAGCCAAAGAAGCATACTTTGAGTATTTCTTCACTATTTTCAAATATGTTCACTGAAATCATTATTTTTATACTTTTTGCTTTAATTCAAGCAATGTAACGATATTCATTCAAAAAACTGTTAAAATTCAATTTTCAGTAAGAAATCGTATTCACGGATTTTGTGTCTTGAAGAAGAAAAACCTGCGATTTTTTCGGTACTTTTTTGAATGAATTTTTTTCTGGAGAAATTTTTGACCGAATTCAGCTTAATTCCCTATAAAACACTCATTAAAAGTTATTTCATCTCGATTGAACAATAAATAAAAATGTACCTCGATTTTTAATAACATTTTCAAAATCGACGTTTCACGGCCAAAGAAGCATATTTTGAGTATTTCTCCACTATTTTCAAAAATAACCACTGAAACCATTATTTTTATACTTTTTGCTTTAATTCAAGCAAATGTAACGATATTCAATCAAAAAACTGTTAAAATTAAATTTTTCAATAAGAAATCGTTGTCACGGATTTTGTATCTTGAAGAAGAAAAACATGCGATTTTTTCGGTACTTTTTTGAATGCATTTTTTTCTGGAGAAATTTTTGACCGAATTCAGCTTAATTCCCTATAAAACACTCATTGAAAGTGATTTCATCTCGATTGAACAATAAATAAAAATGTACCTCGATTTTTAATAACATTTTCAAAATCGACGTAACTCGGCCTAAGAAAAACATTTTGAGTATTTGTTCACTGTTTTCAAATATAACCACTGAAACCATTATTTTTGTAATTTTTGCGTTAATTCAAGCAAATGTAACGATATTCATTCAACAAACTGTTAAAATTCAATTTTAAATAAGAAATCGTTGTCACGGATTTTGTATCTTGAAGAAAAAAAACATGCGATTTTTTCGGTACACTTTTGAATGCATTTTTTTCTGGAGAAATGTTTGACCGAATTCAGCTTAATTCTCTATAAAACACTCATTGAAAGTGATTTCATCTCGATTGAACAATAATTAAAAATTTACCTCGATTTTTAATAACATTTTCAAAATCGACGTTTCACGGCCAAAGAAGCTTACTTTGAGTATTTCTTCACTATTTTCAAATATGTTCACTGAAATCATTATTTTTATACTTTTTGCTTTAATTCAAGCAATGTAACGATATTCATTCAAAAAACTGTTAAAATTCAATTTTCAGTAAGAAATCGTATTCACGGATTTTGTGTCTTGAAGAAGAAAAACCTGCGATTTTTTCGGTACTTTTTTGAATGAATTTTTTTCTGGAGAAATTTTTGACCGAATTCTGCTTAATTCCCTATAAAACACTCATTAAAAGTTATTTCATCTCGATTGAACAATAAATAAAAATGTACCTCGATTTTTAATAACATTTTCAAAATCGACGTTTCACAGCCAAAGAAGCATACTTTGAGTATTTCTTCACTATTTTCAAATATTTTCACTGAAATCATTATTTTTATACTTTTTGCTTTAATTCAAGCAATGTAACGATATTCATTCAAAAAACTGTTAAAATTCAATTTTCAGTAAGAAATCGTATTCACGGATTTTGTGTCTTGAAGAAGAAAAACCTGCGATTTTTTCGGTACTTTTTTGAATGAATTTTTTTCTGGAGAAATTTTTGACCGAATTCAGCTTAATTCCCTATAAAACACTCATTAAAAGTTATTTCATCTCGATTGAACAATAAATAAAAATGTACCTCGATTTTTAATAACATTTTCAAAATCGACGTTTCACGGCCAAAGAAGCATATTTTGAGTATTTCTTCACTATTTTCAAAAATAACCCCTGAAACCATTATTTTTATACTTTTTGCTTTAATTCAAGCAAATGTAACGATATTCAATCAAAAAACTGTTAAAATTAATTTTTTCAATAAGAAATCGTTGTCACGGATTTTGTATCTTGAAGAAGAAAAACATGCGATTTTTTCGGTACTTTTTTGAATCCATTTTTTTCTGGAGAAATTTTTGACCGAATTCAGCTTAATTCCCTATAAAACACTCATTGAAAGTGATTTCATCTCGATTGAACAATAATTAAAAATTTACCTCGATTTTTAATAACATTTTCAAAATCGACGTTTCACAGCCAAAGAAGCATACTTTGAGTATTTCTTCACTATTTTCAAATATGTTCACTGAAATCATTATTTTTATACTTTTTGCTTTAATTCAAGCAATGTAACGATATTCATTCAAAAAACTGTTAAAATTCAATTTTCAGTAAGAAATCGTATTCACGGATTTTGTGTCTTGAAGATAAAAAACATGCGATTTTTTCGGTACTTTTTTGAATGCATTTTTTTCTGGAGAAATGTTTGACTGAATTCAGCTTAATTGCCTATAAAACACTCATTGAAAGTGATTTCATCTCGATTGAACAATAATTAAAAATTTACCTCGATTTTTAATAACATTTTCAAAATCGACGTTTCACGACCAAAGAAGCATACTTTGAGTATTTCTTCACTATTTTCAAATATATTCATTGAAACCATTATTTTTATACTTTTTGCTTTAATTCAAGTAATGTAACAATATTCATTCAAAAAACTGTTAAAATTCAATTTTCAGTAAGAAATCGTATTCACGGATTTTGTGTCTTGAAGAAGAAAAACCTGCGATTTTTTCGGTACTTTTTTGAATGAATTTTTTTCTGGAGAAATTTTTGACCGAATTCAGCTTAATTCCCTATAAAACACTCATTAAAAGTGATTTCATCTCGATTGAACAATAAATAAAAATGTACCTCGATTTTTAATAACATTTTCAAAATCGACGTTTCACGGCCAAAGAAGCATATTTTGAGTATTTCTTCACTATTTTCAAAAATAACCACTGAAACCATTATTTTTATACTTTTTGCTTTAATTTAAGCAAATGTAACGATATTCAATCAAAAAACTGTTAAAATTAAATTTTTCAATAAGAAATCGTTGTCACGGATTTTGTATCTTGAAGAAGAAAAACATGCGATTTTTTCGGTACTTTTTTGAATGCATTTTTTTCTGGAGAAATTTTTGACCGAATTCAGCTTAATTCGCTATAAAACACTCATTGAAAGTGATTTCATCTCGATTGAACAATAAATAAAAATGTACCTCGATTTTTAATAACATTTTCAAAATCGACGTAACTCGGCCTAAGAAAAACATTTTGAGTATTTCTTCACTATTTTCAAAAATAACCACTGAAACCATTATTAATATACTTTTTGCTTTAATTCAAGCAAATGTAACGATATTCATTCAACAAACTGTTAAAATTCAATTTTAAATAAGAAATCGTTGTCACGGATTTTGTATCTTGAAGAAAAAAAACATGCGATTTTTTCGGTACACTTTTGAATGCATTTTTTTCTGGAGAAATGTTTGACCGAATTCAGCTTAATTCTCTATAAAACACTCATTGAAAGTGATTTCATCTCGATTGAACAATAATTAAAAATTTACCTCGATTTTTAATAACATTTTCAAAATCGACGTTTCACGGCCAAAGAAGCATACTTTGAGTATTTCTTCACTATTTTCAAATATGTACACTGAAACCATTATTTTTATACTTTTTGCTTTAATTCAAGCAATGTAACGATATTAATTCAAAAAACTGTTAAAATTCAATTTTCAGTAAGAAATCGTATTCACGGATTTTGTGTCTTGAAGAAGAAAAACCTGCGATTTTTTCGGTACTTTTTTGAATGAATTTTTTTCTGGAGAAATTTTTGACCGAATTCAGCTTAATTCCCTATAAAACACTCATTGAAAGTGATTTCATCTCGATTGAACAATAAATAAAAATGTACCTCGATTTTTAATAACATTTTCAAAATCGACGTTTCACGGCCAAAGAAGCATATTTTGAGTATTTCTTCACTATTTTCAAATATAACCACTGAAACCATTATTTTTATAGTTTTTGCTTTAATTCAAGCAAATGTAACGATATTCATTCAAAAAACTGTTAAAATTCAATTTTAAATAAGAAATCGTTGTCACGGATTTTGTATCTTGAAGAAAAAAAACATGCGATTTTTCGGTACACTTTTGAATGCATTTTTTTCTGGAGAAATGTTTGACCGAATTCAGCTTAATTCCCTATAAAACACTCATTGAAAGTGATTTCATCTCAATTGAACAATAATTAAAAATGTACCTCGATTTTTAATAACATTTTCAAAATCGACGTAACTCGGCCTAAGGAAAACATTTTGAGTATTTGTTCACTGTTTTCAAATATAACCACTGAAACCATTATTTTTGTAATTTTTGCGTTAATTCAAGCAAATGTAACGATATTCATTCAACAAACTGTTAAAATTCAATTTTAAATAAGAAATCGTTGTCACGGATTTTGTATCTTGAAGAAAAAAAACATGCGATTTTTTCGGTACACTTTTGAATGCATTTTTTTTTTGGAGAAATGTTTGACCGAATTCAGCTTAATTCCCTATAAAACACTCTTTGAAAGTGATTTCATCTTGATTGAACAATAATTAAAAATTTACCTCGATTTTTAATAACATTTTCAAAATCGACGTTTCACAGCCAAAGAAGCATACTTTGAGTATTTCTTCACTATTTTCAAATATGTTCACTGAAACCATTATTTATATACTTTTTGCTTTATTTCAAGCAATGTAACGATATTCATTCAAAAAACTGTTAAAATTCAATTTTCAGTAAGAAATCGTATTCACGGATTTTGTGTTTTGAAGAAGAAAAACCTGCGATTTTTTCGGTACTTTTTTGAATGAATTTTTTTCTGGAGAAATTTTTGACCGAATTCAGCTTAATTCCCTATAAAACACTCATTGAAAGTGATTTCATCTCGATTGAACAATAAATAAAAATGTACCTCGATTTTTAATAACATTTTCAAAATCGACGTAACTCGGCCTAAGGAAAACATTTTGAGTATTTGTTCACTGTTTTCAAATATAACCACTGAAACCATTATTTTTGTAATTTTTGCGTTAATTCAAGCAAATGTAACGATATTCATTCAACAAACTGTTAAAATTCAATTTTAAATAAGAAATCGTTGTCACGGATTTTGTATCTTGAAGAAAAAAAACATGCGATTTTTTCGGTACACTTTTGAATGCATTTTTTTCTGGAGAAATGTTTGACCGAATTCAGCTTAATTCTCTATAAAACACTCATTGAAAGTGATTTCATCTCGATTGAACAATAATTAAAAATTTACCTCGATTTTTAATAACATTTTCAAAATCGACGTTTCACGGCCAAAGAAGCTTACTTTGAGTATTTCTTCACTATTTTCAAATATAACCACTGAAACCATTATTTTTATACTTTTTGCTTTAATTCAAGCAATGTAACGATATTCATTCAAAAAACTGTTAAAATTCAATTTTCAATAAGAAATCGTTGTCACGGATATTGTATCTTGAAGAAAAAAACATGCGATTTTTTGGGTACACTTTTGAATGCATTTTTTTTTGGAGAAATGTTTGACCGAATTCAGCTTAATTCCCTATAAAACACTCTTTGAAAGTGATTTCATCTTGATTGAACAATAATTAAAAATTTACCTCGATTTTTAATAACATTTTCAAAATCGACGTTTCACAGCCAAAGAAGCATACTTTGAGTATTTCTTCACTATTTTCAAATATGTTCACTGAAACCATTATTTATATACTTTTTGCTTTAATTCAAGCAATGTAACGATATTCATTCAAAAAACTGTTAAAATTCAATTTTAAATAAGAAATCGTTGTCACGGATTTTGTATCTTGAAGATAAAAAACATGCGATTTTTTCGGTACTTTTTTGAATGCATTTTTTTCTGGAGAAATGTTTGACTGAATTCAGCTTAATTGCCTATAAAACACTCATTGAAAGTGATTTCATCTCGATTGAACAATAATTAAAAATTTACCTCGATTTTTAATAACATTTTCAAAATCGACGTTTCACGACCAAAGAAGCATACTTTGAGTATTTCTTCACTATTTTCAAATATATTCATTGAAACCATTATTTTTATACTTTTTGCTTTAATTCAAGTAATGTAACAATATTCATTCAAAAAACTGTTAAAATTCAATTTTCAGTAAGAAATCGTATTCACGGATTTTGTGTCTTGAAGAAGAAAAACCTGCGATTTTTTCGGTACTTTTTTGAATGAATTTTTTTCTGGAGAAATTTTTGACCGAATTCAGCTTAATTCCCTATAAAACACTCATTAAAAGTGATTTCATCTCGATTGAACAATAAATAAAAATGTACCTCGATTTTTAATAACATTTTCAAAATCGACGTTTCACGGCCAAAGAAGCATATTTTGAGTATTTCTTCACTATTTTCAAAAATAACCACTGAAACCATTATTTTTATACTTTTTGCTTTAATTTAAGCAAATGTAACGATATTCAATCAAAAAACTGTTAAAATTAAATTTTTCAATAAGAAATCGTTGTCACGGATTTTGTATCTTGAAGAAGAAAAACATGCGATTTTTTCGGTACTTTTTTGAATGCATTTTTTTCTGGAGAAATTTTTGACCGAATTCAGCTTAATTCGCTATAAAACACTCATTGAAAGTGATTTCATCTCGATTGAACAATAAATAAAAATGTACCTCGATTTTTAATAACATTTTCAAAATCGACGTAACTCGGCCTAAGAAAAACATTTTGAGTATTTCTTCACTATTTTCAAAAATAACCACTGAAACCATTATTAATATACTTTTTGCTTTAATTCAAGCAAATGTAACGATATTCATTCAACAAACTGTTAAAATTCAATTTTAAATAAGAAATCGTTGTCACGGATTTTGTATCTTGAAGAAAAAAAACATGCGATTTTTTCGGTACACTTTTGAATGCATTTTTTTCTGGAGAAATGTTTGACCGAATTCAGCTTAATTCTCTATAAAACACTCATTGAAAGTGATTTCATCTCGATTGAACAATAATTAAAAATTTACCTCTATTTTTAATAACATTTTCAAAATCGACGTTTCACGGCCAAAGAAGCTTACTTTGAGTATTTCTTCACTATTTTCAAATATAACCACTGAAACCATTATTTTTATACTTTTTGCTTTAATTCTAGCAATGTAACGATATTCATTCAAAAAACTGTTAAAATTCAATTTTCAATAAGAAATCGTTGTCACGGATATTGTATCTTGAAGAAAAAAAACATGCGATTTTTTCGGTACACTTTTGAATGCATTTTTTTTTGGAGAAATGTTTGACCGAATTCAGCTTAATTCCCTATAAAACACTCTTTGAAAGTGATTTCATCTCGATTGAACAATAAATAAAAATGTACCTCGATTTTTAATAACATTTCAAAATCGACGTAACTCGGCCTAAGAAAAACATTTTGAGTATTTGTTCACTGTTTTCAAATATAACCACTGAAACCATTATTTTTGTAATTTTTGCGTTAATTCAAGCAAATGTAACGATATTCATTCAACAAACTGTTAAAATTCAATTTTAAATAAGAAATCGTTGTCACGGATTTTGTATCTGGAAGAAAAAAAACATGCGATTTTTTCGGTACACTTTTGAATGCATTTTTTTCTGGAGAAATGTTTGACCGAATTCAGCTTAATTCTCTATAAAACACTCATTGAAAGTGATTTCATCTCGATTGAACAATAATTAAAAATTTACCTCGATTTTTAATAACATTTTCAAAATCGACGTTTCACGGCCAAAGAAGCATATTTTGAGTATTTCTTCACTATTTTCAAAAATAACCACTGAAACCATTATTTTTATACTTTTTGCTTTAATTCAAGCAAATGTAAAAAAACTGTTAAAATTAAATTTTTCAATAAGAAATCGTTGTCACGGATTTTGTATCTTGAAGAAGAAAAACATGCGATTTTTTCGGTACTTTTTTGAATGCATTTTTTTCTGGAGAAATTTTTGACCGAATTCAGCTTAATTCCCTATAAAACACTCATTGAAAGTGATTTCATCTCGATTGAACAATAAATAAAAATGTACCTCGATTTTTAATAACATTTCAAAATCGACGTAACTCGGCCTAAGAAAAACATTTTGAGTATTTGTTCACTGTTTTCAAATATAACCACTGAAACCATTATTTTTGTAATTTTTGCGTTAATTCAAGCAAATGTAACGATATTCATTCAACAAACTGTTAAAATTCAATTTTAAATAAGAAATCGTTGTCACGGATTTTGTATCTTGAAGAAAAAAAACATGCGATTTTTTCGGTACACTTTTGAATGCATTTTTTTCTGGAGAAATGTTTGACCGAATTCAGCTTAATTCTCTATAAAACACTCATTGAAAGTGATTTCATCTCGATTGAACAATAATTAAAAATTTACCTCGATTTTTAATAACATTTTCAAAATCGACGTTTCACGGCGAAAGAAGCTTACTTTGAGTATTTCTTCACTATTTTCAAATATAACCACTGAAACCATTATTTTTATACTTTTTGCTTTAATTCTAGCAATGTAACGATATTCATTCAAAAAACTGTTAAAATTCAATTTTCAATAAGAAATCGTTGTCACGGATATTGTATCTTGAAGAAAAAAAACATGCGATTTTTTCGGTACTTTTTTGAATGCATTTTTTTCTGGAGAAATTTTTGACCGAATTCAGCTTAATTCCCTATAAAACACTCATTGAAAGTGATTTCATCTCGATTGAACAATAAATAAAAATGTACCTCGATTTTTAATAACATTTCAAAATCGACGTAACTCGGCCTAAGAAAAACATTTTGAGTATTTGTTCACTGTTTTCAAATATAACCACTGAAACCATTATTTTTGTAATTTTTGCGTTAATTCAAGCAAATGTAACGATATTCATTCAACAAACTGTTAAAATTCAATTTTAAATAAGAAATCGTTGTCACGGATTTTGTATCTTGAAGAAAAAAAACATGCGATTTTTTCGGTACACTTTTGAATGCATTTTTTTCTGGAGAAATGTTTGACCGAATTCAGCTTAATTCTCTATAAAACACTCATTGAAAGTGATTTCATCTCGATTGAACAATAATTAAAAATTTACCTCGATTTTTAATAACATTTTCAAAATCGACGTTTCACGGCCAAAGAAGCTTACTTTGAGTATTTCTTCACTATTTTCAAATATAACCACTGAAACCATTATTTTTATACTTTTTGCTTTAATTCTAGCAATGTAACGATATTCATTCAAAAAACTGTTAAAATTCAATTTTCAATAAGAAATCGTTGTCACGGATATTGTATCTTGAAGAAAAAAAACATGCGATTTTTTCGGTACACTTTTGAATGCATTTTTTTTTTGGAGAAATGTTTGACCGAATTCAGCTTAATTCCCTATAAAACAATCTTTGAAAGTGATTTCATCTTGATTGAACAATAATTAAAAATTTGCCTCGATTTTTAATAACATTTTAAAAATCGACGTTTCACAGCCAAAGAAGCATACTTTGAGTATTTCTTCACTATTTTCAAATATGTTCACTGAAATCATTATTTTTATACTTTTTGCTTTAATTCAAGCAATGGAACGATATTCATTCAAAAAACTGTTAAAATTCAATTTTCAGTAAGAAATCGTATTCACGGATTTTGTGTCTTGAAGAAGAAAAACCTGCGATTTTTTCGGTACTTTTTTGAATGAATTTTTTTCTGGAAAAATTTTTGACCGAATTCAGCTTAATTCCCTTTAAAACACTCATTGAAAGTGATTTCATCTCGATTGAACAATAAATAAAAATGTACCTTGATTTTTAATAACATTTTCAAAATCGACGTAACTCGGCCTAAGGAAAACATTTTGAGTATTTGTTCACCGTTTTCAAATATAACCACTGAAACCATTATTTTTGTAATTTTTGCGTTAATTCAAGCAAATGTAACGATATTCATTCAACAAACTGTTAAAACTCAATTTTAAATAAGAAATCGTTGTCACGGATTTTGTATCTTGAAGAAAAAAAACATGCGATTTTTTCGGTACACTTTTGAATGCATTTTTTTCTGGAGAAATGTTTGACCGAATTCAGCTTAATTCCCTATAAAACACTCATTGAAAGTGATTTCATCTCGATTGAACAATAATTAAAAATTTACCTTGATTTTTAATAACATTTTCAAAATCGACGTTTCACGGCCAAAGAAGCTTACTTTGAGTATTTCTTCACTATTTTCAAATATGTTCACTGAAACCATTATTTTTATACTTTTTGCTTTAATTCAAGCAAATGTAACGATATTCAATCAAAAAACTGTTAAAATTAAATTTTTCAATAAGAAATCGTTGTCACGGATTTTGTATCTTGAAGAAGAAAAACATGCGATTTTTTCGGTACTTTTTTGAATGCATTTTTTTCTGGAGAAATTTTTGACCGAATTCAGCTTAATTTCCTATAAAACACTCATTAAAAGTGATTTCATCTGGATTGAACAATAAATAAAAATGTATCTCGATTTTTAATAACATTTTCAAAATCGACGTTTCACGGCCAAAGAAGCATATTTTGAGTATTTCTTCACTATTTTCAAAAATAACCACTGAAACCATTATTTTTATACTTTTTGCTTTAATCCAAGCAAATGTAACGATATTCAATCAAAAAACTGTTAAAATTAAATTTTTCAATAAGAAATCGTTGTCACGGATTTTGTATCTTGAAGAAGAAAAACATGCGATTTTTTCGGTACTTTTTTGAATGCATTTTTTTCTGGAGAAATTTTTGACCGAATTCAGCTTAATTCCCTATAAAACACTCATTGAAAGTGATTTCATCTCGATTGAACAATAAATAAAAATGTACCTCGATTTTTAATAACATTTCAAAATCGACGTAACTCGGCCTAAGAAAAACATTTTGAGTATTTGTTCACTGTTTTCAAATATAACCACTGAAACCATTATTTTTGTAATTTTTGCGTTAATTCAAGCAAATGTAACGATATTCATTCAACAAACTGTTAAAATTCAATTTTAAATAAGAAATCGTTGTCACGGATTTTGTATCTTGAAGAAAAAAAACATGCGATTTTTTCGGTACACTTTTGAATGCATTTTTTTCTGGAGAAATGTTTGACCGAATTCAGCTTAATTCTCTATAAAACACTCATTGAAAGTGATTTCATCTCGATTGAACAATAATTAAAAATTTACCTCGATTTTTAATAACATTTTCAAAATCGACGTTTCACGGCCAAAGAAGCTTACTTTGAGTATTTCTTCACTATTTTCAAATATAACCACTGAAACCATTATTTTTATACTTTTTGCTTTAATTCTAGCAATGTAACGATATTCATTCAAAAAACTGTTAAAATTCAATTTTCAGTAAGAAATCGTATTCACGGATTTTGTGTCTTGAAGAAGAAAAACCTGCGATTTTTTCGGTACTTTTTTGAATGAATTTTTTTCTGGAGAAATTTTTGACCGAATTCAGCTTAATTCCCTATAAAACACTCATTGAAAGTGATTTCATCTCGATTGAACAATAAATAAAAATGTACCTCGATTTTTAATAACATTTTCAAAATCGACGTAACTCGGTATAAGAAAAACATTTTGAGTATTTGTTCACTGTTTTCAAATATAACCACTGAAACCATTATTTTTATAATTTTTGCGTTAATTCAAGCAAATGTAACGATATTCATTCAACAAACTGTTAAAATTCAAATTTCAATAAGAAATCGTTGTCACGGATTTTGTATCTTGAAGAAAAAAAACATGCGATGTTTTCGGTACTTTTTTGAATGCATTTTTTTCTGGAGAAATTTTTGACCGAATTCAGCTTAATTCCCTATAAAACACTCATTAAAAGTGATTTCATCTCGATTGAACAATAAATAAAAATGTACCTCGATTTTTAATAACATTTTCAAAATCGACGTTTCACGGCCAAAGAAGCATATTTTGAGTATTTCTTCACTATTTTCAAAAATAACCACTGAAACCATTATTTTTACACTTTTTGCTTTAATTCAAGCAAATGTAACGATATTCATTCAAAAAACTGTTAAAATTCAATTTTTCAATAAGAAATCGTTGTCACGGATTTTGAATCTTGAAGAAGAAAAACATGCGATTTTTTTCGGTACTTTTTTGAATGCATTTTTTCCTGGAGAAATTTTTGACCGAATTCAGCTTAATTCCCTATAAAACACTCATTGAAAGTGATTTCATCTCGATTGACCAATAAATAAAAATGTACCTCGATTTTTAATAACATTTCAAAATCGACGTAACTCGGCCTAAGAAAAACATTTTGAGTATTTGTTCACTGTTTTCAAATATAACCACTGAAACCATTATTTTTGTAATTTTTGCGTTAATTCAAGCAAATGTAACGATATTCATTCAACAAACTGTTAAAATTCAATTTTAAATAAGAAATCGTTGTCACGGATTTTGTATCTTGAAGAAAAAAAACATGCGATTTTTTCGGTACACTTTTGAATGCATTTTTTTCTGGAGAAATGTTTGACCGAATTCAGCTTAATTCTCTATAAAACACTCATTGAAAGTGATTTCATCTCGATTGAACAATAATTAAAAATTTACCTCGATTTTTAATAACATTTTCAAAATCGACGTTTCACGGCCAAAGAAGCTTACTTTGAGTATTTCTTCACTATTTTCAAATATAACCACTGAAACCATTATTTTTATACTTTTTGCTTTAATTCTAGCAATGTAACGATATTCATTCAAAAAACTGTTAAAATTCAATTTTCAGTAAGAAATCGTATTCACGGATTTTGTGTCTTGAAGAAGAAAAACCTGCGATTTTTTCGGTACTTTTTTGAATGAATTTTTTTCTGGAGAAATTTTTGACCGAATTCAGCTTAATTCCCTATAAAACACTCATTGAAAGTGATTTCATCTCGATTGAACAATAAATAAAAATGTACCTCGATTTTTAATAACATTTTCAAAATCGACGTAACTCGGTATAAGAAAAACATTTTGAGTATTTGTTCACTGTTTTCAAATATAACCACTGAAACCATTATTTTTGTAATTTTTGCGTTAATTCAAGCAAATGTAACGATATTCATTCAACAAACTGTTAAAATTCAAATTTCAATAAGAAATCGTTGTCACGGATTTTGTATCTTGAAGAAAAAAAACATGCGATGTTTTCGGTACTTTTTTGAATGCATTTTTTTCTGGAGAAATTTTTGACCGAATTCAGCTTAATTCCCTATAAAACACTCATTAAAAGTGATTTCATCTCGATTGAACAATAAATAAAAATGTACCTCGATTTTTAATAACATTTTCAAAATCGACGTTTCACGGCCAAAGAAGCATATTTTGAGTATTTCCTCACTATTTTCAAAAATAACCACTGAAACCATTATTTTTACACTTTTTGCTTTAATTCAAGCAAATGTAACGATATTCATTCAAAAAACTGTTAAAATTCAATTTTTCAATAAGAAATCGTTGTCACGGATTTTGAATCTTGAAGAAGAAAAACATGCCATTTTTTTCGGTACTTTTTTGAATGCATTTTTTCCTGGAGAAATTTTTGACCGAATTCAGCTTAATTTTCTATAAAACACTCATTGAAAGTGATTTCATCTCGATTGACCAATAATTAAAAATTTACCTCGATTTTTAATAACATTTTCAAAATCGACGTTTCACGGCCAAAGAAGCATACTTTGAGTATTTCTTCACTATTTTCCAATATATTCATTGAAACCATTATTTTTATACTTTTTGCTTTAATTCAAGCAATGTAACGATATTCATTCAAAAAACTGTTAAAATTCAATTTTCAGTAAGAAATCGTATTCACGGATTTTGTGTCTTGAAGAAGAAAAACCTGCGATTTTTTCGGTACTTTTTTGAATGAATTTTTTTCTGGAGAAATTTTTGACCGAATTCAGCTTAATTCCCTATAAAACACTCATTGAAAGTGATTTCATCTCGATTGAACAATAAATAAAAATGTACCTCGATTTTTAATAACATTTTCAAAATCGACGTAACTCGGTATAAGAAAAACATTTTGAGTATTTGTTCACTGTTTTCAAATATAACCACTGAAACCATTATTTTTGTAATTTTTGCGTTAATTCAAGCAAATGTAACGATATTCATTCAACAAACTGTTAAAATTCAAATTTCAATAAGAAATCGTTGTCACGGATTTTGTATCTTGAAGAAAAAAAACATGCGATTTTTTCGGTACACTTTTGAATGCATTTTTTTCTGGAGAAATGTTTGACCGAATTCAGCTTAATTCCCTATAAAACACTCATTGAAAGTGATTTCATCTCGATTGAACAATAATTAAAAATTTACCTTGATTTTTAATAACATTTTCAAAATCGACGTTTCACGGCCAAAGAAGCTTACTTTGAGTATTTCTTCACTATTTTCAAATATGTTCACTGAAACAATTATTTTTATACTTTTTGCTTTATTTCAAGCAAATGTAACGATATTCAATCAAAAAACTGTTAAAATTAAATTTTTCAATAAGAAATCGTTGTCACGGATTTTGTATCTTGAAGAAGAAAAACATGCGATTTTTTCGGTACTTTTTTGAATGCATTTTTTTCTGGAGAAATTTTTGACCGAATTCAGCTTAATTCCCTATAAAACACTCATTAAAAGTGATTTCATCTCGATTGAACAATAAATAAAAATGTACCTCGATTTTTAATAACATTTTCAAAATCGACGTTTCACGGCCAAAGAAGCATATTTTGAGTATTTCTTCACTATTTTCAAAAATAACCACTGAAACCATTATTTTTACACTTTTTGCTTTAATTCAAGCAAATGTAACGATATTCATTCAAAAAACTGTTAAAATTCAATTTTTCAATAAGAAATCGTTGTCACGGATTTTGTATCTTGAAGAAGAAAAACATGCGATTTTTTTCGGTACTTTTTTGAATGCATTTTTTTCTGGAGAAATTTTTGACCGAATTCAGCTTAATTCCCTATAAAACACTCATTGAAAGTGATTTCATCTCGATTGACCAATAATTAAAAATTTACCTCGATTTTAAATAACATTTTCAAAATCGACGTTTCACGGCCAAAGAAGCATACTTTGAGTATTTCTTCACTATTTTCCAATATATTCATTGAAACCATTATTTTTATACTTTTTGCTTTAATTCAAGCAATGTAACGATATTCATTCAAAAAACTGTTAAAATTCAATTTTCAGTAAGAAATCGTATTCACGGATTTTGTGTCTTGAAGAAGAAAAACCTGCGATTTTTTCGGTACTTTTTTGAATGAATTTTTTTCTGGAGAAATTTTTAACCGAATTCAGCTTAATTTCCTATAAAACACTCATTGAAAGTGATTTCATCTCGATTGAACAATAAATAAAAATGTACCTCGATTTTTAATAACATTTTCAAAATCGACGTAACTCGGTATAAGAAAAACATTTTGAGTATTTGTTCACTGTTTTCAAATATAACCACTGAAACCATTATTTTTGTAATTTTTGCGTTAATTCAAGCAAATGTAACGATATTCATTCAACAAACTGTTAAAATTCAAATTTCAATAAGAAATCGTTGTCACGGATTTTGTATCTTGAAGAAAAAAAACATGCGATTTTTTCGGTACACTTTTGAATGCATTTTTTTCTGGAGAAATGTTTGACCGAATTCAGCTTAATTCCCTATAAAACACTCATTGAAAGTGATTTCATCTCGATTGAACAATAATTAAAAATTTACCTTGATTTTTAATAACATTTTCAAAATCGACGTTTCACGGCCAAAGAAGCTTACTTTGAGTATTTCTTCACTATTTTCAAATATGTTCACTGAAACAATTATTTTTATACTTTTTGCTTTATTTCAAGCAAATGTAACGATATTCAATCAAAAAACTGTTAAAATTAAATTTTTCAATAAGAAATCGTTGTCACGGATTTTGTATCTTGAAGAAGAAAAACATGCGATTTTTTCGGTACTTTTTTGAATGCATTTTTTTCTGGAGAAATTTTTGACCGAATTCAGCTTAATTCCCTATAAAACACTCATTAAAAGTGATTTCATCTCGATTGAACAATAAATAAAAATGTACCTCGATTTTTAATAACATTTTCAAAATCGACGTTTCACGGCCAAAGAAGCATATTTTGAGTATTTCTTCACTATTTTCAAAAATAACCACTGAAACCATTATTTTTACACTTTTTGCTTTAATTCAAGCAAATGTAACGATATTCATTCAAAAAACTGTTAAAATTCAATTTTTCAATAAGAAATCGTTGTCACGGATTTTGTATCTTGAAGAAGAAAAACATGCGATTTTTTTCGGTACTTTTTTGAATGCATTTTTTTCTGGAGAAATTTTTGACCGAATTCAGCTTAATTCCCTATAAAACACTCATTGAAAGTGATTTCATCTCGATTGACCAATAATTAAAAATTTACCTCGATTTTAAATAACATTTTCAAAATCGACGTTTCACGGCCAAAGAAGCATACTTTGAGTATTTCTTCACTATTTTCCAATATATTCATTGAAACCATTATTTTTATACTTTTTGCTTTAATTCAAGCAATGTAACGATATTCATTCAAAAAACTGTTAAAATTCAATTTTCAGTAAGAAATCGTATTCACGGATTTTGTGTCTTGAAGAAGAAAAACCTGCGATTTTTTCGGTACTTTTTTGAATGAATTTTTTTCTGGAGAAATTTTTAACCGAATTCAGCTTAATTTCCTATAAAACACTCATTGAAAGTGATTTCATCTCGATTGAACAATAATTAAAAATTTACCTTGATTTTTAATAACATTTTCAAAATCGACGTTTCACGGCCAAAGAAGCTTACTTTGAGTATTTCTTCACTATTTTCAAATATGTTCACTGAAACCATTATTTTTATACTTTTTGCTTTAATTCAAGCAAATGTAACGATATTCAATCAAAAAACTGTTAAAATTAAATTTTTCAATAAGAAATCGTTGTCACGGATTTTGTATCTTGAAGAAGAAAAACATGCGATTTTTTCGGTACTTTTTTGAATGCATTTTTTTCTGGAGAAATTTTTGACCGAATTCAGCTTAATTCCCTATAAAACACCCATTAAAAGTGATTTCATCTCGATTGAACAATAAATAAAAATGTACCTCGATTTTTAATAACATTTTCAAAATCGACGTTTCACGGCCAAAGAAGCATATTTTGAGTATTTCTTCACTATTTTCAAAAATAACCACTGAAACCATTATTTTTACACTTTTTGCTTTAATTCAAGCAAATGTAACGATATTCATTCAAAAAACTGTTAAAATTCAATTTTTCAATAAGAAATCGTTGTCACGGATTTTGTATCTTGAAGAAGAAAAACATGCGATTTTTTTCGGTACTTTTTTGAATGCATTTTTTTCTGGAGAAATTTTTGACCGAATTCAGCTTAATTCCCTATAAAACACTCATTGAAAGTGATTTCATCTCGATTGACCAATAATTAAAAGTTTACCTCGATTTTTAATAACATTTTCAAAATCGACGTTTCACGGCCAAAGAAGCATACTTTGAGTATTTCTTCACTATTTTCAAATATATTCATTGAAACCATTATTTTTATACTTTTTGCTTTAATTCAAGCAATGTAACGATATTCATTCAAAAAACTGTTAAAGTTCAATTTTCAATAAGAAATCGTATTCACGGATTTTGTGTCTTGAAGAAGAAAAACCTGCGATTTTTTCGGTACTTTTTTGAATGAATTTTTTTCTGGAGAAATTTTTAACCGAATTCAGCTTAATTTCCTATAAAACACTCATTGAAAGTGATTTCATCTCGATTGAACAATAATTAAAATTTTACCTCGAATTTTAATAACATTTTCAAAATCGACGTTTCACGGCCAAAGAAGCATACTTTGAGTATTTCTTCACTATTTTCAAATATGTTCACTGAAAGCATTATTTTTATACTTTTTGCTTTAATTCTAGCAAATGTAACGATATTCAATCAAAAAACTGTTAAAATTAAATTTTTCAATAAGAAATCGTTGTCACGGATTTTGTATCTTGAAGAAGAAAAACATGCGATTTTTTCGGTACTTTTTTGAATGCATTTTTTTCAGGAGAAATTTTTGACCGAATTCAGCTTAATTCCCTATAAAACACTCATTAAAAGTGATTTCATCTCGATTGAACAATAAATAAAAATGTACCTCGATTTTTAATAACATTTTCAAAATCGACGTTTCACGGCCAAAGAAGCTTACTTTGAGTATTTCTTCACTATTTTCAAAAATAACCACTGAAACCATTGTTTTTATACTTTTTGCTTTAATTCAAGCAAATGTAACGATATTCATTCAAAAAACTGTTAAAATTCAATTTTCAATAAGAAATCGTATTCACGGATTTTGTGTCTTGAAGAAGAAAAACCTGCGATTTTTTCGGTACTTTTTTGAATGAATTTTTTTCTGGAGAAATTTTTGACCGAATTCAGCTTAATTTCCTATAAAACACTCATTAAAAGTGATTTCATCTCGATTGAATAATAAATAAAAATGTACCTCGATTTTTAATAACATTTTCAAAATCGACGTAACTCGGCCTAAGAAAAACATTTTGAGTATTTGTTCACTGTTTTCAAATATAACCACTGAAACCATTATTTTTGTAATTTTTGCGTTAATTCAAGCAAATGTAACGATATTCATTCAACAAACTGTTAAAATTCAAATTTCAATAAGAAATCGTTGTCACGGATTTTGTATCTTGAAGAAGAAAAACATGCGATTTTTTCGGTACTTTTTTGAATGCATTTTTTTCAGGAGAAATTTTTGACCGAATTCAGCTTAATTCCCTATAAAACACTCATTAAAAGTGATTTCATCTCGATTGAACAATAAATAAAAATGTACCTCGATTTTTAATAACATTTTCAAAATCGACGTTTCACGGCCAAAGAAGCATACTTTGAGTATTTCTTCACTATTTTCCAATATATTCATTGAAACCATTATTTTTATACTTTTTGCTTTAATTCAAGCAATGTAACGATATTCATTCAAAAAACTGTTAAAATTCAATTTTCAGTAAGAAATCGTATTCACGGATTTTGTGTCTTGAAGAAGAAAAACCTGCGATTTTTTCGGTACTTTTTTGAATGAATTTTTTTCTGGAGAAATTTTTAACCGAATTCAGCTTAATTTCCTATAAAACACTCATTGAAAGTGATTTCATCTCGATTGAACAATAATTAAAAATTTACCTTGATTTTTAATAACATTTTCAAAATCGACGTTTCACGGCCAAAGAAGCTTACTTTGAGTATTTCTTCACTATTTTCAAATATGTTCACTGAAACCATTATTTTTATACTTTTTGCTTTAATTCAAGCAAATGTAACGATATTCAATCAAAAAACTGTTAAAATTAAATTTTTCAATAAGAAATCGTTGTCACGGATTTTGTATCTTGAAGAAGAAAAACATGCGATTTTTTCGGTACTTTTTTGAATGCATTTTTTTCAGGAGAAATTTTTGACCGAATTCAGCTTAATTCCCTATAAAACACTCATTAAAAGTGATTTCATCTCGATTGAACAATAAATAAAAATGTACCTCGATTTTTAATAACATTTTCAAAATCGACGTTTCACGGCCAAAGAAGCATATTTTGAGTATTTCTTCACTATTTTCAAAAATAACCACTGAAACCATTATTTTTATACTTTTTGCTTTAATTCAAGCAAATGTAACGATATTCATTCAACAAACTGTTAAAATTCAAATTTCAATAAGAAATCGTTGTCACGGATTTTGCATCTTGAAGAAAAAAAACATGTGATTTTTTCGGTACACTTTTGAATGCATTTTTTTCTGGAGAAATTATTGACCGAATTCAGCTTAATTCCCTATAAAACACTCATTGAAAGTGATTTCATCTCGATTGAACAATAATTAAAAATTTACCTTGATTTTTAATAACATTTTCAAAATCGACGTTTCACGGCCAAAGAAGCTTACTTTGAGTATTTCTTCACTATTTTCAAAAATAACCACTGAAACCATTATTTTTATACTTTTTGCTTTAATTCAAGCAAATGTAACGATATTCATTCAAAAAACTGTTAAAATTCAATTTTCAATAAGAAATCGTATTCACGGATTTTGTGTCTTGAAGAAGAAAAACCTGCGATTTTTTCGGTACTTTTTTGAATGAACTTTTTTCTGGAGAAATTTTTGACCGAATTCAGCTTAATTTCCTATAAAACACTCATTAAAAGTGATTTCATCTCGATTGAACAATAAATAAAAATGTACCTCGATTTTTAATAACATTTTCAAAATCGACGTAACTCGGCCTAAGAAAAACATTTTGAGTATTTGTTCACTGTTTTCAAATATAACCACTGAAACCATTATTTTTGTAATTTTTGCGTTAATTCAAGCAAATGTAACGATATTCATTCAACAAACTGTTAAAATTCAAATTTCAATAAGAAATCGTTGTCACGGATTTTGTATCTTGAAGAAAAAAAACATGCGATTTTTTCGGTACACTTTTGAATGCATTTTTTTCTGGAGAAATGTTTGACCGAATTCAGCTTAATTCCCTATAAAACACTCATTGAAAGTGATTTCATCTCGAATGAACAATAATTAAAAATTTACCTCGAATTTTAATAACATTTTCAAAATCGACGTTTCACGGCCAAAGAAGCATACTTTGAGTATTTCTTCACTATTTTCAAATATGTTCACTGAAACCATTATTTTTATACTTTTTGCTTTAATTCAAGCAAATGTAACGATATTCAATCAAAAAACTGTTAAAATTAAATTTTTCAATAAGAAATCGTTGTCACGGATTTTGTATCTTGAAGAAGAAAAACATGCGATTTTTTTCGGTACTTTTTTGAATGCATTTTTTTCTGGAGAAATTTTTGACCGAATTCAGCTTAATTCCCTATAAAACACTCATTGAAAGTGATTTCATCTCGATTGACCAATAATTAAAAGTTTACCTCGATTTTTAATAACATTTTCAAAATCGACGTTTCACGGCCAAAGAAGCATACTTTGAGTATTTCTTCACTATTTTCAAATATATTCATTGAAACCATTATTTTTATACTTTTTGCTTTAATTCAAGCAATGTAACGATATTCATTCAAAAAACTGTTAAAATTCAATTTTCAATAAGAAATCGTATTCACGGATTTTGTGTCTTGAAGAAGAAAAACCTGCGATTTTTTCGGTACTTTTTTGAATGAATTTTTTTCTGGAGAAATTTTTAACCGAATTCAGCTTAATTTCCTATAAAACACTCATTGAAAGTGATTTCATCTCGATTGAACAATAATTAAAAATTTACCTTGATTTTTAATAACATTTTCAAAATCGACGTTTCACGGCCAAAGAAGCTTACTTTGAGTATTTCTTCACTATTTTCAAATATGTTCACTGAAACCATTATTTTTATACTTTTTGCTTTAATTCAAGCAAATGTAACGATATTCAATCAAAAAACTGTTAAAATTAAATTTTTCAATAAGAAATCGTTGTCACGGATTTTGTATCTTGAAGAAGAAAAACATGCGATTTTTTCGGTACTTTTTTGAATGCATTTTTTTCTGGAGAAATTTTTGACCGAATTCAGCTTAATTCCCTATAAAACACTCATTAAAAGTGATTTCATCTCGATTGAACAATAAATAAAAATGTACCTCGATTTTTAATAACATTTTCAAAATCGACGTTTCACGGCCAAAGAAGCATATTTTGAGTATTTCTTCACTATTTTCAAAAATAACCACTGAAACCATTATTTTTACACTTTTTGCTTTAATTCAAGCAAATGTAACGACATTCATTCAAAAAACTGTTAAAATTCAATTTTTCAATAAGAAATCGTTGTCACGGATTTTGTATCTTGAAGAAGAAAAACATGCGATTTTTTTCGGTACTTTTTTGAATGCATTTTTTTCTGGAGAAATTTTTGACCGAATTCAGCTTAATTCCCTATAAAACACTCATTGAAAGTGATTTCATCTCGATTGAACAATAATTAAAAATTTACCTTGATTTTTAATAACATTTTCAAAATCGACGTTTCACGGCCAAAGAAGCTTACTTTGAGTATTTCTTCACTATTTTCAAATATGTTCACTGAAACCATTATTTTTATACTTTTTGCTTTAATTCAAGCAAATGTAACGATATTCAATCAAAAAACTGTTAAAATTAAATTTTTCAATAAGAAATCGTTGTCACGGATTTTGTATCTTGAAGAAGAAAAACATGCGATTTTTTCGGTACTTTTTTGAATGCATTTTTTTCTGGAGAAATTTTTGACCGAATTCAGCTTAATTCCCTATAAAACACTCATTAAAAGTGATTTCATCTCGATTGAACAATAAATAAAAATGTACCTCGATTTTTAATAACATTTTCAAAATCGACGTTTCACGGCCAAAGAAGCATATTTTGAGTATTTCTTCACTATTTTCAAAAATAACCACTGAAACCATTATTTTTATACTTTTTGCTTTAATTCAAGCAAATGTAACGATATTCATTCAACAAACTGTTAAAATTCAAATTTCAATAAGAAATCGTTGTCACGGATTTTGTATCTTGAAGAAAAAAAACATGCGATTTTTTCGGTACACTTTTGAATGCATTTTTTTCTGGAGAAATGATTGACCGAATTCAGCTTAATTCCCTATAAAACACTCATTGAAAGTGATTTCATCTCGATTGAACAATAATTAAAAATTTACCTTGATTTTTAATAACATTTTCAAAATCGACGTTTCACGGCCAAAGAAGCTTACTTTGAGTATTTCTTCACTATTTTCAAAAATAACCACTGAAACCATTATTTTTATACTTTTTGCTTTAATTCAAGCAAATGTAACGATATTCATTCAAAAAACTGTTAAAATTCAATTTTCAATAAGAAATCGTATTCACGGATTTTGTGTCTTGAAGAAGAAAAACCTGCGATTTTTTCGGTACTTTTTTGAATGAATTTTTTTCTGGAGAAATTTTTGACCGAATTCAGCTTAATTTCCTATAAAACACTCATTAAAAGTGATTTCATCTCGATTGAACAATAAATAAAAATGTACCTCGATTTTTAATAACATTTTCAAAATCGACGTAACTCGGCCTAAGAAAAACATTTTGAGTATTTGTTCACTGTTTTCAAATATAACCACTGAAACCATTATTTTTGTAATTTTTGCGTTAATTCAAGCAAATGTAACGATATTCATTCAACAAACTGTTAAAATTCAAATTTCAATAAGAAATCGTTGTCACGGATTTTGTATCTTGAAGAAAAAAAACATGCGATTTTTTCGGTACACTTTTGAATGCATTTTTTTCTGGAGAAATGTTTGACCGAATTCAGCTTAATTCCCTATAAAACACTCATTGAAAGTGATTTCATCTCGATTGAACAATAAATAAAAATGTACCTCGATTTTTAATAACATTTTCAAAATCGACGTTTCACGGCCAAAGAAGCATATTTTGAGTATTTCTTCACTATTTTCAAAAATAACCACTGAAACCATTATTTTTATACTTTTTGCTTTAATTCAAGCAAATGTAACGATATTCATTCAAAAAACTGTTAAAATTCAATTTTCAATAAGAAATCGTATTCACGGATTTTGTGTCTTGAAGAAGAAAAACCTGCGATTTTTTCGGTACTTTTTTGAATGAATTTTTTTCTGGAGAAATCTTTGACCGAATTCAGCTTAATTCCCTATAAAACACTCATTAAAAGTGATTTCATCTCGATTGAACAATAAATAAAAATGTACCTCGATTTTTAATAACATTTTCAAAATCGACGTAACTCGGCCTAAGAAAAACAATTTGAGTATTTGTTCACTGTTTTCAAATATGTTCACTGAAACCATTATTTTTGTAATTTTTGCGTTAATTCAAGCAAATGTAACGATATTCAATCAAAAAACTGTTAAAATTAAATTTTTCAATAAGAAATCGTTGTCACGGATTTTGTATCTTGAAGAAGAAAAACATGCGATTTTTTCGGTACTTTTTTGAATGCATTTTTTTCTGGAGAAATTTTTGACCGAATTCAGCTTAATTCCCTATAAAACACTCATTAAAAGTGATTTCATCTCGATTGAACAATAAATAAAAATGTACCTCGATTTTTAATAACATTTTCAAAATCGACGTTTCACGGCCAAAGAAGCATATTTTGAGTATTTATTCACTATTTTCAAAAATGACCACCGAAACCATTATTTTTACACTTTTTGCTTTAATTCAAGCAAATGTAACGATATTCATTCAAAAAACTGTTAAAATTCAATTTTTCAATAAGAAATCGTTGTCACGGATTTTGTATCTTGAAGAAGAAAAACATGCGATTTTTTCGGTACTTTTTTGAATGCATTTTTTTCTGGAGAAATTTTTGACCGAATTCAGCTTAATTCCCTATAAAACACTCATTGAAAGTGATTTCATCTCGATTGACCAATAATTAAAAGTTTACCTCGATTTTTAATAACATTTTCAAAATCGACGTTTCACGGCCAAAGAAGCATACTTTGAGTATTTCTTCACTATTTTCAAATATATTCATTGAAACCATTATTTTTATACTTTTTGCTTTAATTCAAGCAATGTAACGATATTCATTCAAAAAACTGTTAAAATTCAATTTTCAATAAGAAATCGTATTCACGGATTTTGTGTCTTGAAGAAGAAAAACATGCGATTTTTTCGGTACTTTTTTGAATGAATTTTTTTCTGGAGAAATTTTTAACCGAATTCAGCTTAATTTCCTATAAAACACTCATTGAAAGTGATTTCATCTCGATTGAACAATAATTAAAAATTTACCTTGATTTTTAATAACATTTTCAAAATCGACGTTTCACGGCCAAAGAAGCTTACTTTGAGTATTTCTTCACTATTTTCAAATATGTTCACTGAAACCATTATTTTTGTAATTTTTGCGTTAATTCAAGCAAATGTAACGATATTCAATCAAAAAACTGTTAAAATTAAATTTTTCAATAAGAAATCGTTGTCACGGATTTTGTATCTTGAAGAAGAAAAACATGCGATTTTTTCGGTACTTTTTTGAATGCATTTTTTTCTGGAGAAATTTTTGACCGAATTCAGCTTAATTCCCTATAAAACACTCATTAAAAGTGATTTCATCTCGATTGAACAATAAATAAAAATGTACCTCGATTTTTAATAACATTTTCAAAATCGACGTTTCACGGCCAAAGAAGCATATTTTGAGTATTTATTCACTATTTTCAAAAATAACCACCGAAACCATTATTTTTACACTTTTTGCTTTAATTCAAGCAAATGTAACGATATTCATTCAAAAAACTGTTAAAATTCAATTTTTCAATAAGAAATCGTTGTCACGGATTTTGTATCTTGAAGAAGAAAAACATGCGATTTTTTCGGTACTTTTTTGAATGCATTTTTTTCTGGAGAAATTTTTGACCGAATTCAGCTTAATTCCCTATAAAACACTCATTGAAAGTGATTTCATCTCGATTGACCAATAATTAAAAGTTTACCTCGATTTTTAATAACATTTTCAAAATCGACGTTTCACGGCCAAAGAAGCATACTTTGAGTATTTCTTCACTATTTTCAAATATATTCATTGAAACCATTATTTTTATACTTTTTGCTTTAATTCAAGCAATGTAACGATATTCATTCAAAAAACTGTTAAAATTCAATTTTCAATAAGAAATCGTATTCACGGATTTTGTGTCTTGAAGAAGAAAAACCTGCGATTTTTTCGGTACTTTTTTGAATGAATTTTTTTCTGGAGAAATTTTTAACCGAATTCTGCTTAATTTCCTATAAAACACTCATTGAAAGTGATTTCATCTCGATTGAACAATAATTAAAAATTTACCTTGATTTTTAATAACATTTTCAAAATCGACGTTTCACGGCCAAAGAAGCTTACTTTGAGTATTTCTTCACTATTTTCAAATATGTTCACTGAAACCATTATTTTTATACTTTTTGCTTTAATTCAAGCAAATGTAACGATATTCAATCAAAAAACTGTTAAAATTAAATTTTTCAATAAGAAATCGTTGTCACGGATTTTGTATCTTGAAGAAGAAAAACATGCGATTTTTTCGGTACTTTTTTGAATGCATTTTTTTCTGGAGAAATTTTTGACCGAATTCAGCTTAATTCCCTATAAAACACTCATTAAAAGTGATTTCATCTCGATTGAACAATAAATAAAAATGTACCTCGATTTTTAATAACATTTTCAAAATCGACGTTTCACGGCCAAAGAAGCATATTTTGAGTATTTATTCACTATTTTCAAAAATAACCACCGAAACCATTATTTTTACACTTTTTGCTTTAATTCAAGCAAATGTAACGATATTCATTCAAAAAACTGTTAAAATTCAATTTTTCAATAAGAAATCGTTGTCACGGATTTTGTATCTTGAAGAAGAAAAACATGCGATTTTTTCGGTACTTTTTTGAATGCATTTTTTTCTGGAGAAATTTTTGACCGAATTCAGCTTAATTCCCTATAAAACACTCATTGAAAGTGATTTCATCTCGATTGACCAATAATTAAAAGTTTACCTCGATTTTTAATAACATTTTCAAAATCGACGTTTCACGGCCAAAGAAGCATACTTTGAGTATTTCTTCACTATTTTCAAATATATTCATTGAAACCATTATTTTTATACTTTTTGCTTTAATTCAAGCAATGTAACGATATTCATTCAAAAAACTGTTAAAATTCAATTTTCAATAAGAAATCGTATTCACGGATTTTGTGTCTTGAAGAAGAAAAACCTGCGATTTTTTCGGTACTTTTTTGAATGAATTTTTTTCTGGAGAAATTTTTAACCGAATTCTGCTTAATTTCCTATAAAACACTCATTGAAAGTGATTTCATCTCGATTGAACAATAATTAAAAATTTACCTTGATTTTTAATAACATTTTCAAAATCGACGTTTCACGGCCAAAGAAGCTTACTTTGAGTATTTCTTCACTATTTTCAAATATGTTCACTGAAACCATTATTTTTATACTTTTTGCTTTAATTCAAGCAAATGTAACGATATTCAATCAAAAAACTGTTAAAATTAAATTTTTCAATAAGAAATCGTTGTCACGGATTTTGTATCTTGAAGAAGAAAAACATGCGATTTTTTCGGTACTTTTTTGAATGCATTTTTTTCTGGAGAAATTTTTGACCGAATTCAGCTTAATTCCCTATAAAACACTCATTAAAAGTGATTTCATCTCGATTGAACAATAAATAAAAATGTACCTCGATTTTTAATAACATTTTCAAAATCGACGTTTCACGGCCAAAGAAGCATATTTTGAGTATTTCTTCACTATTTTCAAAATTAACCACTGAAACCATTATTTTTACACTTTTTGCTTTAATTCAAGCAAATGTAACGATATTCATTCAAAAAACTGTTAAAATTCAATTTTTCAATAAGAAATCGTTGTCACGGATTTTGTATCTTGAAGAAGAAAAACATGCGATTTTTTTCGGTACTTTTTTGAATGCATTTTTTTCTGGAGAAATTTTTGACCGAATTCAGCTTAATTCCCTATAAAACACTCATTGAAAGTGATTTCATCTCGATTGACCAATAATTAAAAGTTTACCTCGATTTTTAATAACATTTTCAAAATCGACGTTTCACGGCCAAAGAAGCATACTTTGAGTATTTCTTCACTATTTTCAAATATATTCATTGAAACCATTATTTTTATACTTTTTGCTTTAATTCAAGCAATGTAACGATATTCATTCAAAAAACTGTTAAAATTCAATTTTCAATAAGAAATCGTATTCACGGATTTTGTGTCTTGAAGAAGAAAAACCTGCGATTTTTTCGGTACTTTTTTGAATGAATTTTTTTCTGGAGAAATTTTTAACCGAATTCAGCTTAATTTCCTATAAAACACTCATTGAAAGTGATTTCATCTCGATTGAACAATAATTAAAAATTTACCTTGATTTTTAATAACATTTTCAAAATCGACGTTTCACGGCCAAAGAAGCTTACTTTGAGTATTTCTTCACTATTTTCAAATATGTTCACTGAAACCATTATTTTTATACTTTTTGCTTTAATTCAAGCAAATGTAACGATATTCAATCAAAAAACTGTTAAAATTAAATTTTTCAATAAGAAATCGTTGTCACGGATTTTGTATCTTGAAGAAGAAAAACATGCGATTTTTTCGGTACTTTTTTGAATGCATTTTTTTCTGGAGAAATTTTTGACCGAATTCAGCTTAATTCCCTATAAAACACTCATTAAAAGTGATTTCATCTCGATTGAACAATAAATAAAAATGTACCTCGATTTTTAATAACATTTTCAAAATCGACGTTTCACGGCCAAAGAAGCATATTTTGAGTATTTCTTCACTATTTTCAAAAATAACCACTGAAACCATTATTTTTACACTTTTTGCTTTAATTCAAGCAAATGTAACGATATTCATTCAAAAAACTGTTAAAATTCAATTTTTCAATAAGAAATCGTTGTCACGGATTTTGTATCTTGAAGAAGAAAAACATGCGATTTTTTTCGGTACTTTTTTGAATGCATTTTTTTCTGGAGAAATTTTTGACCGAATTCAGCTTAATTCCCTATAAAACACTCATTGAAAGTGATTTCATCTCGATTGACCAATAATTAAAAGTTTACCTCGATTTTTAATAACATTTTCAAAATCGACGTTTCACGGCCAAAGAAGCATACTTTGAGTATTTCTTCACTATTTTCAAATATATTCATTGAAACCATTATTTTTATACTTTTTGCTTTAATTCAAGCAATGTAACGATATTCATTCAAAAAACTGTTAAAATTCAATTTTCAATAAGAAATCGTATTCACGGATTTTGTGTCTTGAAGAAGAAAAACCTGCGATTTTTTTGGTACTTTTTTGAATGAATTTTTTTCTGGAGAAATTTTTAACCGAATTCAGCTTAATTTCCTATAAAACACTCATTGAAAGTGATTTCATCTCGATTGAACAATAATTAAAAATTTACCTTGATTTTTAATAACATTTTCAAAATCGACGTTTCACGGCCAAAGAAGCTTACTTTGAGTATTTCTTCACTATTTTCAAATATGTTCATTGAAACCATTATTTTTATACTTTTTGCTTTAATTCAAGCAATGTAACGATATTCATTCAAAAAACTGTTAAAATTCAATTTTCAATAGGAAATCGTATTCACGGATTTTGTGTCTTGAAGAAGAAAAACCTGCGATTTTTTCGGTACTTTTTTGAATGAATTTTTTTCTGGAGAAAGTTTTGACCGAATTCAGCTTAATTCCCTATAAAACACTCATTAAAAGTGATTTCATCTCGATTGAACAATAAATAAAAATGTACCTCGATTTTTAATAACATTTTCAAAATCGACGTAACTCGGCCTAAGAAAAACATTTTGAGTATTTGTTCACTGTTTTCAAATATAACCACTGAAACCATTATTTTTGTAATTTTTGCGTTAATTCAAGCAAATGTAACGATATTCATTCAACAAACTGTTAAAATTCAAATTTCAATAAGAAATCGTTGTCACGGATTTTGTATCTTGAAGAAAAAAAACATGCGATTTTTTCGGTACACTTTTGAATGCATTTTTTTCTGGAGAAATGATTGACCGAATTCAGCTTAATTCCCTATAAAACACTCATTGAAAGTGATTTCATCTCGATTGAACAATAATTAAAAATTTACCTTGATTTTTAATAACATTTTCAAAATCGACGTTTCACGGCCAAAGAAGCTTACTTTGAGTATTTCTTCACTATTTTCAAAAATAACCACTGAAACCATTATTTTTATACTTTTTGCTTTAATTCAAGCAAATGTAACGATATTCAATCAAAAAACTGTTAAAATTCAATTTTCAATAAGAAATCGTATTCACGGATTTTGTGTCTTGAAGAAGAAAAACCTGCGATTTTTTCGGTACTTTTTTGAATGAATTTTTTTCTGGAGAAATTTTTGACCGAATTCAGCTTAATTTCCTATAAAACACTCATTAAAAGTGATTTCATCTCGATTGAACAATAAATAAAAATGTACCTCGATTTTTAATAACATTTTCAAAATCGACGTAACTCGGCCTAAGAAAAACATTTTGAGTATTTGTTCACTGTTTTCAAATATAACCACTGAAACCATTATTTTTGTAATTTTTGCGTTAATTCAAGCAAATGTAACGATATTCATTCAACAAACTGTTAAAATTCAAATTTCAATAAGAAATCGTTGTCACGGATTTTGTATCTTGAAGAAAAAAAACATGCGATTTTTTCGGTACACTTTTGAATGCATTTTTTTCTGGAGAAATGTTTGACCGAATTCAGCTTAATTCCCTATAAAACACTCATTGAAAGTGATTTCATCTCGAATGAACAATAATTAAAAATTTACCTCGAATTTTAATAACATTTTCAAAATCGACGTTTCACGGCCAAAGAAGCATACTTTGAGTATTTCTTCACTATTTTCAAATATGTTCACTGAAAGCATTATTTTTATACTTTTTGCTTTAATTGAAGCAAATGTAACGATATTCAATCAAAAAACTGTTAAAATTAAATTTTTCAATAAGAAATCGTTGTCACGGATTTTGTATCTTGAAGAAGAAAAACATGCGATTTTTTCGGTACTTTTTTGAATGCATTTTTTTCAGGAGAAATTTTTGACCGAATTCAGCTTAATTCCCTATAAAACACTCATTAAAAGGGATTTCATCTCGATTGAACAATAAATAAAAATGTACCTCGATTTTTAAAAACATTTTCAAAATCGACGTTTCACGGCCAAAGAAGCATACTTTGAGTATTTCTTCACTATTTTCAAATATGTTCACTGAAAGCATTATTTTTATACTTTTTGCTTTAATTCAAGCAAATGTAACGATATTCATTCAAAAAACTGTTAAAATTCAATTTTTCAATAAGAAATCGTTGTCACGGATTTTGTATCTTGAAGAAGAAAAACATGCGATTTTTTCGGTACACTTTTGAATGCATTTTTTTCTGGAGAAATTTTTGACCGAATTCAGCTTAATTCCCTATAAAACACTCATTGAAAGTGATTTCATCTCGATTTAACAATAATTAAAAATTTACCTCGATTTTTAATAACATTTTCAAAATCGACGTTTCACGGCCAAAGAAGCATACTTTGAGTATTTCTTCACTATTTTCAAATATGTTCACTGAAACCATTATTTTTATACTTTTTGCTTTAATTCAAGCAAATGTAACGATATTCAATCAAAAAACTGTTAAAATTAAATTTTTCAATAAGAAATCGTTGTCACGGATTTTGTATCTTGAAGAAGAAAAACATGCGATTTTTTCGGTACTTTTTTGAATGCATTTTTTTCTGGAGAAATTTTTGACCGAATTCAGCTTAATTTCCTATAAAACACTCAATAAAAGTGATTGTGTAAAAACCTTGACCTTTTACGTCACATCTGAGACCTCACAACACCGCTCCCGGATGGGCTCGAACCACCAACCTATTGGTTAACAGCCGAACGCGCTAACCATTGCGCCACGGAAGCCGAAAAGTTAAATGTTCGTCTGGTGTTGTGGAAAAACTCTGACATTTTACGTTACATCTGAGACGTCACAACACCGCTCCCGGGAGGGCTCGAACCACCAACCTTTCGGTTAACAGCTGAACGCGCTGACCATTGCGCCACTGAAGCCCAAAAATTAAATTTTCGTCAGGTATTGAGGTAAAACCTTGACTTTTTACTTCTCATCTGAGACCTCACAACACCGCTCCCGGGTGGGCTCGAACCACCAACCTATTGGTTAACAGCCGAACGCGCTAACCATTGAGCCACGGAAGATCAGAAATTAAATGGTTGTCACGTATTGTGGAAACGTTTTGACTTTTAACGCTACATCTGAGACCCCACAACACCTCTTCCGGGTGGGCTCAAACCACCAACCTTTCGATTAAGAGCTGGACGCGTTAATTACTGCGCCACGGAAGCCCAAAAATTAAATGTTCGTCAGGTATTGTGGAAAAACTCTGACATTTTACGTAACATCTGAGACGTCACAAAACCGCTCCCGGATGGGCTCGAACCACCAACCTTTCGGTTAACACCCGAACGCGCTGACCATTGCGCCACTGAAGCCCAAAAATTAAATGCTCGTCAGGTATTGTGGAAAAACTCTGACTTTTTACTTCACAACCTAGACCTCACAACACCGCTCCCGGATGGGCTCCAACCACCAACCTTTCGATTGACAGCCGAACGGGCTAACCATTGAGCCACGGAAGCTCAGAAATTAAATGGTTGTCAGTTATTGTTGAAAAGTTACGACTTTTCAAGCTACATCTGAGACCCCACAAAACCTCTCTCGTTTGGGCTCGAACCACCAACCTTTCGGTTAACAGCTGAACGCACTAACCATTGCGCCACGGAAGCCCAAAAATTAAATGGTCGTCAGGTATTGTAGAAAAACTTTGGCTATTTACGTTACATTTGAGATCCAAAAACACCGCTCCCTGGTGGGCTCGAACCACCAAGCTATTGGTTAACAGCCGAACGCGCTAACCATTGAGCCACGAAAGATCAGAAAATAAATGGTTATCACGTATTATGGAAAAAGTTTGACTTTTCACGCTACATCTGAGACCTCACAACACCTCTCCCGGGTGGGCTCGAACCACCAACCTTTCGATTAACAGCTGAACGCGCTAACCATTGCGCCACGGAAGCCCAGAAATTAAATGCTCGTCAGGTATTGTGGAAAAACTCTGACATTTTACGTTACATCTGAGACGTCACAACACCGCTCCCGGGAGGGCTCGAACCACCAACCTTTCGGTTAACAGCTGAACGCGCTGACCATTGCGCCACTGAAGCCCAAAAATTAAATGCTCGTCAGGTATTGTGGAAAAACTCTGACATTTTACTTCACATCTGAGGCCTCACAACACCGCTCCCGGATGGGCTCGAACCACCAACCTTTCGGTTAACAGCCGAACGCGCTAACCATTGCGCCACGGACGCCCAAAAAAAATGGGCGTCAGGTATTGCGGAAAAACTTTGGCTATTTACGTTACATTTGAGATCCAAAAACACCGCTCGCGGGTGGGCTCGAACCACCAAGCTATTGGTTAACAGCCGAACGCGCTAACCATTGCGCCACGGAAGCCCAGAAATTAAATGCTCGTCAGGTATTGTGGAAAAACTCTGACATTTTACGTTACATCTGAGACGTCACAACACCGCTCCCGGGAGGGCTCGAACCACCAACCTTTCGGTTAACAGCTGAACGCGCTGACCATTGCGCCACTGAAGCCCAAAAATTAAATGCTCGTCAGGTATTGTGGAAAAACTCTGACTTTTTACTTCACAACCTAGACCTCACAACACCGCTCCCGGATGGGCTCCAACCACCAACCTTTCGATTGACAGCCGAACGGGCTAACCATTGAGCCACGGAAGCTCAGAAATTAAATGGTTGTCAGGTATTGTTGAAAAGTTACGACTTTTCAAGCTACATCTGAGACCCCACAAAACCTCTCTCGTTTGGGCTCGAACCACCAACCTATTGGTTAATAGCCGAACGCGCTAACCATTGCGCCCCTGAAGCCCAAAAATTAAATTTTCGTCAGGTATTGAGGTAAAACTTTGACTTTTTACTTCACATCTGAGGCCTCACAACACCGCTCCCGGATGGGCTCGAACCACCAACCTTTCGGTTAACAGCCGAACGCGCTAACCATTGCGCCACGGACGCCCAAAAAAAATGGGCGTCAGGTATTGCGGAAAAACTTTGGCTATTTACGTTACATTTGAGATCCAAAAACACCGCTCGCGGGTGGGCTCGAACCACCAAGCTATTGGTTAACAGCCGAACGCGCTAACCATTGAGCCACGAAAGATCAGAAAATAAATGGTTATCACGTATTATGGAAAAAGTTTGACTTTTCACGCTTCATCTGAGACCTCACAACACCGCTCCCGGGTGGGCTCGAACCACCAACCTATTGGTTAACAGCCGAACGCGCTAACCATTGAGCCACGGAAGATCAGAAATTAAATGGTTGTCACGTATTGTGGAAAAGTTTTGACTTTTAACGCTACATCTGAGACCCCACAACACCTCTTCCGGGTGGGCTCAAACCACCAACCTTTCGATTAAGAGCTGGACGCGCTAATTACTGCGCCACGGAAGCCCAAAAATTAAATGTTCGTCAGGTATTGTGGAAAAACTCTGACATTTTACGTAACATCTGAGACGTCACAAAACCGCTCCCGGATGGGCTCGAACCACCAACCTTTCGGTTAACAGCCGAACGCGCTAGCCATTGCGCCACGGACGCCCAAAAATTAAATGGTTGTCAGGTATTGTTGAAAAGTTACGACTTTTCACGCAACATCTGAGACCCCACAAATCCTCTCTCGTTTGGGCTCGAACCACCAACCTTTCGGTTAACAGTTGAACGCACTAACCATTGCGCCACGGAAGCCCAAAAATTAAATGGTCGTCAGGTATTGTAGAAAAACTTTGGCTATTTACGTTACATTTGAGATCCAAAAACACCGCTCCCGGGTGGGCTCGAACCACCAAGCTATTGGTTAACAGCCGAACGCGCTAACCATTGAGCCACGAAAGATCAGAAAATAAATGGTTATCACGTATTATGGAAAAAGTTTGACTTTTCACGCTACATCTGAGACCTCACAACACCTCTCCCGGGTGGGCTCGAACCACCAACCTTTCGATTAACAGCTGAACGCGCTAACCATTGCGCCACGGAAGCCCAAAAATTAAATGCTCGTCAGGTATTGTGGAAAAACTCTGACATTTTACGTTACATCTGAGACGTCACAACACCGCTCCCGGGAGGGCTCGAACCACCAACCTTTCGGTTAACAGCTGAACGCGCTGACCATTGCGCCACTGAAGCCCAAAAATTAAATTTTCGTCAGGTATTGAGGTAAAACTTTGACTTTTTACTTCACATCCTAGACCTCACAACACCGCTCCCGGATGGGCTCCAACCACCAACCTTTCGATTGACAGCCGAACGGGCTAACCATTGAGCCACGGAAGCTCAGAAATTAAATGGTTGTCAGGTATTGTTGAAAAGTTACGACTTTTCAAGCTACATCTGAGACCCCACAAAACCTCTCTCGTTTGGGCTCGAACCACCAACCTTTCGGTTAACAGCTGAAAGCGCTGACCATTGCGCCACTGAAGCCCAAAAATTAAATGTTCGTCAGGTATTGTGGAAAAACTCCGACATTTTACGTTACATCTGAGACGTCACAACACTTCTCCCGGATGGGCTCGAACCACCAACCTATTGGTTAATAGCCGAACGCGCTAACCATTGCGCCACTGAAGCCCAAAAATTAAATTTTCGTCAGGTATTGAGGTAAAACTTTGACTTTTTACTTCACATCTGAGGCCTCACAACACCGCTCCCGGATGGGCTCGAACCACCAACCTTTCGGTTAACAGCCGAACGCGCTAACCATTTCGCCACGGACGCCCCAAAAAAATGGGCGTCAGGTATTGCGGAAAAACTTTGGCTATTTACGTTACATTTGAGATCCAAAAACACCGCTCGCGGGTGGGCTCGAACCACCAAGCTATTGGTTAACAGCCGAACGCGCTAACCATTGAGCCACGAAAGATCAGAAAATAAATGGTTATCACGTATTATGGAAAAAGTTTGACTTTTCACGCTTCATCTGAGACCTCACAACACCTCTCCCGGGTGGGCTCGAATACCAACCTTTCGATTAACAGCTGAACGCGCTAACCATTGCGCCACGGAAGCCCAAAAATTAAATGCTCGTCACGTATTGTGGAAAAACTCTGACATTTTACGTTACATCTGAGACGTCACAACACCGCTCCCGGGAGGGCTCGAACCACCAACCTTTCGGTTAACAGCTGAACGCGCTGACCATTGCGCCACTGAAGCCCAAAAATTAAATTTTCGTCAGGTATTGAGGTAAAACCTTGTCTTTTTACTTCATATCTGAGACCTCACAACACCGCTCCCGGATGGGCTCGAACCACCAACCTTTCGGTTAACAGCCGAACGCGCTAACCATTCGCCACGGACGCCCAAAAATTAAATGGTCGTCAGGTATTGTGGAAAAACTTTGGCTATTTACGTTACATTTGAGATCCAAAAACACCGCTCCCGGGTGGGCTCGAACCACCAACCTATTGGTTAACAGCCGAACGCGCTAACCATTGAGCCACGGAAGATCAGAAATTAAATGGTTGTCACGTATTGTGGAAAAGTTTTGACTTTTAACGCTACATCTGAGACCCCACAACACCTCTTCCGGTGGGCTCGAACCACCAACCTTTCGATTAAGTGCTCGACGCGCTAATTATTGCGCCACGGAAGGCCAAAAATTAAATGTTTGTCAGGTATTGTGGAAAAACTCCGACATTTTACGTTACATCTGAGACGTCACAACACTTCTCCCGGATGGGCTTGAACCACCAACCTATTGGTTAATAGCCGAACGCGCTAACCATTGCGCCACTGAAGCCCAAAAATTAAGATTCGTCAGGTATTGAGGTAAAACTTTGACTTTTTACTTCACATCTGAGGCCTCACAACACCGCTCCCGGATGGGCTCGAACCACCAACCTTTCGGTTAACAGCCGAACGCGCTAACCATTGCGCCACGGACGCCCAAAAAAAATGGTCGTCAGGTATTGCGGAAAAACTTTGGCTATTTACGTTACATTTGAGATCCAAAAACACCGCTCCCGGGTGGGCTCGAACCACCAATCTATTGGTTAACAGCCGAACGCGCTAACCATTGAGCCACGAAAGATCAGAAAATAAATGGTTATCACGTATTATGGAAAAAGTTTGACTTTTCACGCTACATCTGAGACCTCACAACACCTCTCCCGGGTGGGCTCGAACCACCAACCTTTCGATTAACAGCTGAACGCGCTAACCATTGCGCCACGGAAGCCCAGAAATTAAATGCTCGTCAGGTATTGTGGAAAAACTCTGACATTTTACGTTACATCTGAGACGTCACAACACCGCTCCCGGGAGGGCTCGAACCACCAACCTTTCGGTTAACAGCTGAACGCGCTGACCATTGCGCCACTGAAGCCCAAAAATTAAATGCTCGTCAGGTATTGTGGAAAAACTCTGACATTTTACTTCACATCTGAGGCCTCACAACACCGCTCCCGGATGGGCTCGAACCACCAACCTTTCGGTTAACAGCCGAACGCGCTAACCATTGCGCCACGGACGCCCAAAAAAAATGGGCGTCAGGTATTGCGGAAAAACTTTGGCTATTTACGTTACATTTGAGATCCAAAAACACCGCTCGCGGGTGGGCTCGAACCACCAAGCTATTGGTTAACAGCCGAACGCGCTAACCATTGCGCCACGGAAGCCCAGAAATTAAATGCTCGTCAGGTATTGTGGAAAAACTCTGACATTTTACGTTACATCTGAGACGTCACAACACCGCTCCCGGGAGGGCTCGAACCACCAACCTTTCGGTTAACAGCTGAACGCGCTGACCATTGCGCCACTGAAGCCCAAAAATTAAATGCTCGTCAGGTATTGTGGAAAAACTCTGACTTTTTACTTCACAACCTAGACCTCACAACACCGCTCCCGGATGGGCTCCAACCACCAACCTTTCGATTGACAGCCGAACGGGCTAACCATTGAGCCACGGAAGCTCAGAAATTAAATGGTTGTCAGGTATTGTTGAAAAGTTACGACTTTTCAAGCTACATCTGAGACCCCACAAAACCTCTCTCGTTTGGGCTCGAACCACCAACCTATTGGTTAATAGCCGAACGCGCTAACCATTGCGCCCCTGAAGCCCAAAAATTAAATTTTCGTCAGGTATTGAGGTAAAACTTTGACTTTTTACTTCACATCTGAGGCCTCACAACACCGCTCCCGGATGGGCTCGAACCACCAACCTTTCGGTTAACAGCCGAACGCGCTAACCATTGCGCCACGGACGCCCAAAAAAAATGGGCGTCAGGTATTGCGGAAAAACTTTGGCTATTTACGTTACATTTGAGATCCAAAAACACCGCTCGCGGGTGGGCTCGAACCACCAAGCTATTGGTTAACAGCCGAACGCGCTAACCATTGAGCCACGAAAGATCAGAAAATAAATGGTTATCACGTATTATGGAAAAAGTTTGACTTTTCACGCTTCATCTGAGACCTCACAACACCGCTCCCGGGTGGGCTCGAACCACCAACCTATTGGTTAACAGCCGAACGCGCTAACCATTGAGCCACGGAAGATCAGAAATTAAATGGTTGTCACGTATTGTGGAAAAGTTTTGACTTTTAACGCTACATCTGAGACCCCACAACACCTCTTCCGGGTGGGCTCAAACCACCAACCTTTCGATTAAGAGCTGGACGCGCTAATTACTGCGCCACGGAAGCCCAAAAATTAAATGTTCGTCAGGTATTGTGGAAAAACTCTGACATTTTACGTAACATCTGAGACGTCACAAAACCGCTCCCGGATGGGCTCGAACCACCAACCTTTCGGTTAACAGCCGAACGCGCTAGCCATTGCGCCACGGACGCCCAAAAATTAAATGGTTGTCAGGTATTGTTGAAAAGTTACGACTTTTCACGCAACATCTGAGACCCCACAAATCCTCTCTCGTTTGGGCTCGAACCACCAACCTTTCGGTTAACAGTTGAACGCACTAACCATTGCGCCACGGAAGCCCAAAAATTAAATGGTCGTCAGGTATTGTAGAAAAACTTTGGCTATTTACGTTACATTTGAGATCCAAAAACACCGCTCCCGGGTGGGCTCGAACCACCAAGCTATTGGTTAACAGCCGAACGCGCTAACCATTGAGCCACGAAAGATCAGAAAATAAATGGTTATCACGTATTATGGAAAAAGTTTGACTTTTCACGCTACATCTGAGACCTCACAACACCTCTCCCGGGTGGGCTCGAACCACCAACCTTTCGATTAACAGCTGAACGCGCTAACCATTGCGCCACGGAAGCCCAAAAATTAAATGCTCGTCAGGTATTGTGGAAAAACTCTGACATTTTACGTTACATCTGAGACGTCACAACACCGCTCCCGGGAGGGCTCGAACCACCAACCTTTCGGTTAACAGCTGAACGCGCTGACCATTGCGCCACTGAAGCCCAAAAATTAAATTTTCGTCAGGTATTGAGGTAAAACTTTGACTTTTTACTTCACATCCTAGACCTCACAACACCGCTCCCGGATGGGCTCCAACCACCAACCTTTCGATTGACAGCCGAACGGGCTAACCATTGAGCCACGGAAGCTCAGAAATTAAATGGTTGTCAGGTATTGTTGAAAAGTTACGACTTTTCAAGCTACATCTGAGACCCCACAAAACCTCTCTCGTTTGGGCTCGAACCACCAACCTTTCGGTTAACAGCTGAAAGCGCTGACCATTGCGCCACTGAAGCCCAAAAATTAAATGTTCGTCAGGTATTGTGGAAAAACTCCGACATTTTACGTTACATCTGAGACGTCACAACACTTCTCCCGGATGGGCTCGAACCACCAACCTATTGGTTAATAGCCGAACGCGCTAACCATTGCGCCACTGAAGCCCAAAAATTAAATTTTCGTCAGGTATTGAGGTAAAACTTTGACTTTTTACTTCACATCTGAGGCCTCACAACACCGCTCCCGGATGGGCTCGAACCACCAACCTTTCGGTTAACAGCCGAACGCGCTAACCATTTCGCCACGGACGCCCCAAAAAAATGGGCGTCAGGTATTGCGGAAAAACTTTGGCTATTTACGTTACATTTGAGATCCAAAAACACCGCTCGCGGGTGGGCTCGAACCACCAAGCTATTGGTTAACAGCCGAACGCGCTAACCATTGAGCCACGAAAGATCAGAAAATAAATGGTTATCACGTATTATGGAAAAAGTTTGACTTTTCACGCTTCATCTGAGACCTCACAACACCTCTCCCGGGTGGGCTCGAATACCAACCTTTCGATTAACAGCTGAACGCGCTAACCATTGCGCCACGGAAGCCCAAAAATTAAATGCTCGTCACGTATTGTGGAAAAACTCTGACATTTTACGTTACATCTGAGACGTCACAACACCGCTCCCGGGAGGGCTCGAACCACCAACCTTTCGGTTAACAGCTGAACGCGCTGACCATTGCGCCACTGAAGCCCAAAAATTAAATTTTCGTCAGGTATTGAGGTAAAACCTTGTCTTTTTACTTCACATCTGAGACCTCACAACACCGCTCCCGGATGGGCTCGAACCACCAACCTTTCGGTTAACAGCCGAACGCGCTAACCATTCGCCACGGACGCCCAAAAATTAAATGGTCGTCAGGTATTGTGGAAAAACTTTGGCTATTTACGTTACATTTGAGATCCAAAAACACCGCTCCCGGGTGGGCTCGAACCACCAACCTATTGGTTAACAGCCGAACGCGCTAACCATTGAGCCACGGAAGATCAGAAATTAAATGGTTGTCACGTATTGTGGAAAAGTTTTGACTTTTAACGCTACATCTGAGACCCCACAACACCTCTTCCGGTGGGCTCGAACCACCAACCTTTCGATTAAGTGCTCGACGCGCTAATTATTGCGCCACGGAAGGCCAAAAATTAAATGTTTGTCAGGTATTGTGGAAAAACTCCGACATTTTACGTTACATCTGAGACGTCACAACACTTCTCCCGGATGGGCTTGAACCACCAACCTATTGGTTAATAGCCGAACGCGCTAACCATTGCGCCACTGAAGCCCAAAAATTAAGATTCGTCAGGTATTGAGGTAAAACTTTGACTTTTTACTTCACATCTGAGGCCTCACAACACCGCTCCCGGATGGGCTCGAACCACCAACCTTTCGGTTAACAGCCGAACGCGCTAACCATTGCGCCACGGACGCCCAAAAAAAATGGTCGTCAGGTATTGCGGAAAAACTTTGGCTATTTACGTTACATTTGAGATCCAAAAACACCGCTCCCGGGTGGGCTCGAACCACCAATCTATTGGTTAACAGCCGAACGCGCTAACCATTGAGCCACGAAAGATCAGAAAATAAATGGTTATCACGTATTATGGAAAAAGTTTGACTTTTCACGCTTCATCTGAGACCTCACAACACCTCTCCCGGGTGGGCTCGAATACCAACCTTTCGATTAACAGCTGATCGCGCTAACCATTGCGCCACGGAAGCCCAAAAATTAAATGCTCGTCAGGTATTGTGGAAAAACTCTGACATTTTACGTTACATCTGAGACGTCACAACACCGCTCCCGGGAGGGCTCGAACCACCAACCTTTCGGTTAACAGCCGAACGCGCTAACCATTGAGCCACGGAAGCTCAGAAATTAAATGGTTGTCAGGTATTGTTGAAAAGTTACGACTTTTCAAGCTACATCTGAGACCCCACAAAACCTCTCTCGTTTGGGCTCGTACCACCAACCTTTCGGTTAACAGCTGAACGCGCTGACCATTGCGCCACTGAAGCCCAAAAATTAAATGTTCGTCAGGTATTGTGGAAAAACTCCGACATTTTACGTTACATCTGAGACGTCACAACACTTCTCCCGGATGGGCTCGAACCACCAACCTATTGGTTAATAGCCGAACGCGCTAACCATTGCGCCACTGAAGCCCAAAAATTAAATTTTCGTCAGGTATTGAGGTAAAACTTTGACTTTTTACTTCACATCTGAGGCCTCACAACACCGCTCCCGGATGGGCTCGAACCACCATCCTATTGGTTAACAGCCGAACGCGCTAACCATTGAGCCACGGAAGATCAGAAATTAAATGGTTGTCACGTATTGTGGAAACGTTTTGACTTTTAACGCTACATCTGAGACCCCACAACACCTCTTCCGGTGGGCTCGAACCACCAACCTTTCGATTAAGTGCTCGACGCGCTAATTATTGCGCCACGGAAGGCCAAAAATTAAATATTCGTCAGGTATTGTGGAAAAACTCCGACATTTTACGTTACATCTGAGACGTCACAACACTTTTCCCGGATGGGCTCGAACCACCAACCTATTGGTTAATAGCCGAACGCGCTAACCATTGCGCCACTGAAGCCCAAAAATTAAATTTTCGTCAGGTATTGAGGTAAAACTTTGACTTTTTACTTCACATCTGAGGCCTCACAACACCTCTCCCGGATGGGCTCGAACCACCAACCTTTCGGTTAACAGCCGAACGCGCTAACCATTGCGCCACGGACGCCCAAAAAAAATGGTCGTCAGGTATTGCGGAAAAACTTTGGCTATTTACGTTACATTTGAGATCCAAAAACACCGCTCCCGGGTGGGCTCGAACCACCAATCTATTGGTTAACAGCCGAACGCGCTAACCATTGAGCCACGAAAGATCAGAAAATAAATGGTTATCACGTATTATGGAAAAAGTTTGACTTTTCACGCTTCATCTGAGACCTCACAACACCTCTCCCGGGTGGGCTCGAATACCAACCTTTCGATTAACAGCTGAACGCGCTAACCATTGCGCCACGGAAGCCCAAAAATTAAATGCTCGTCAGGTATTGTGGAAAAACTCTGACATTTTACGTTACATCTGAGACGTCACAACACCGCTCCCGGGAGGGCTCGAACCACCAACCTTTCGGTTAACAGCCGAACGCGCTAACCATTGAGCCACGGAAGCTCAGAAATTAAATGGTAGTCAGGCATTGTTGAAAAGTTACGACTTTTCAAGCTACATCTGAGACCCCACAAAACCTCTCTCGTTTGGGCTCGAACCACCAACCTTTCGGTTAACAGCTGAACGCGCTGACCATTGCGCCACTGAAGCCCAAAAATTAAATGTTCGTCAGGTATTGTGGAAAAACTCCGACATTTTACGTTACATCTGAGACGTCACAACACTTCTCCCGGATGGGCTCGAACCACCAACCTATTGGTTAATAGCCAAACGCGCTAACCATTGCGCCACTGAAGCCCAAAAATTAAATTTTCGTCAGGTATTGAGGTAAAACTTTGACTTTTTACTTCACATCTGAGGCCTCACAATACCGCTCCCGGATGGGCTCGAACCACCAACCTTTCGGTTAACAGCCGAACGCGCTAACCATTGCGCCACGGACGCCCAAAAAAAATGGTCGTCAGGTATTGCGGAAAAACTTTGGCTATTTACGTTACATTTGAGATCCAAAAACACCGCTCCCGGGTGGGCTCGAACCACCAAGCTATTGGTTAACAGCCGAACGCGCTAACCATTGAGCCACGAAAGATCAGAAAATAAATGGTTATCACGTATTATGGAAAAAGTTTGACTTTTCACGCTTCATCTGAGACCTCACAACACCTCTCCCGGGTGGGCTCGAATACCAACCTTTCGATTAACAGCTGAACGCGCTAACCATTGCGCCACGGAAGCCCAAAAATTAAATGCTCGTCAGGAATTGTGGAAAAACTCTGACATTTTACGTTACATCTGAGACGTCACAACACCACTCCCGGGAGGGCTCGAACCACCAACCTTTCGGTTAACAGCTGAACGCGCTGACCATTGCGCCACTGAAGCCCAAAAATTAAATTTTCGTCAGGTATTGAGGTAAAACCTTGTCTTTTTACTTCACATCTGAGACCTCACAACACCGCTCCCGGATGGGCTCGAACCACCAACCTTTCGGTTAACAGCCGAACGCGCTAACCATTCGCCACGGACGCCCAAAAATTAAATGGTCGTCAGGTATTGTGGAAAAACTTTGGCTATTTACGTTACATTTGAGATCCAAAAACACCGCTCCCGGGTGGGCTCGAACCACCAACCTATTGGTTAACAGCCGAACGCGCTAACCATTGAGCCACGGAAGATCAGAAATTAAATGGTTGTCACGTATTGTGGAAAAGTTTTGACTTTTAACGCTACATCTGAGAACCCACAACACCTCTTCCGGTGGGCTCGAACCACCAACCTTTCGATTAAGTGCTCGACGCGCTAATTATTGCGCCACGGAAGGCCAAAAATTAAATGTTCGTCAGGTATTGTGGAAAAACTCTGACATTTTACGTAACATCTGAGACGTCACAACACCGCTCCCGGATGGGCTCGAACCACCAACCTTTCGGTTAACAGCCGAACGCGCTAGCTATTGCGCCACGGACGCCCAAAAATTAAATGTTTGTCAGGTTTTGTTGAAAAGTTACGACTTTTCACGCTACATCTGAGACCCCACAAAACCTCTCTTTTGGGCTCGAACCACCAACCTTTCGGTTAACAGCTGAACGCGCTAACCATTGCGCCACGGAAGCCCAAAAATTAAATGGTCGTCAGGTATTGTAGAAAAACTTTGGCTATTTACGTTACATTTGAGATCCAAAAACACCGCTCCCGGGTGGGCTCGAACCACCAAGCTATTGGTTAACAGCCGAACGCGCTGACTATTGCGCCACTGAAGCCCAAAAATTAAATGTTCGTCAGGTATTGTGGAAAAACTCCGACATTTTACGTTACATCTGAGACGTCACAACACTTCTCCCTGATGGGCTCGAACCACCAACCTATTGGTTAATAGCCGAACGCGCTAACCATTGCGCCACTGAAGCCCAAAAATTAAATTTTCGTCAGGTATTGAGGTAAAACTTTGACTTTTTACTTCACATCTGAGGCCTCACAACACCGCTCCCGGATGGGCTCGAACCACCAACCTTTCGGTTAACAGCCGAACGCGCTAACCATTGCGCCACGGACGCCCAAAAAAAATGGTCGTCAGGTATTGTGGAAAAACTTTGGCTATTTACGTTACATTTGAGATCCAAAAACACCGTTCCCGGGTGGGCTCGAACCACCAAGCTAATGGTTAACAGCCGAACGCGCTAACCATTGAGCCACGAAAGATCAGAAAATAAATGGTTATCACGTATTATGGAAAAAGTTTGACTTTTCACGCTACATCTGAGACCTCACAACACCTCTCCCGGGTGGGCTCGAAACACCAACCTTTCGATTAACAGCTGAACGCGCTAACCATTGCGCCACGGAAGCCCAAAAAATAAATGCTCGTCAGGTATTGAGGTAAAACTTTGACTTTTTACTTCACATCCGAGACCTCACAACACCGCTCCCGGATGGGCTCGAACCACCAACCTTTCAATTAACAGCCGAACGCACTAACCATTGAGCCACGGAAGCTCAGAAATTAAATGGTTGTCACGTATTGTGGAAAAGTTTTGACTTTTTACGCTACATCTGAGACCCCACATCACCTCTTCCGGGTGGGCTCGAACCACCAACCTTTCGATTAACAGCTGAACGCGCTAACCATTGCGCCACGGAAGCCCAAAAATTAAATGTTCGTCAGGTATTGTGGAAAAACTCTGACATTTTACGTTACATCTGAGACCCCACAACACCTCTTCCGGTGGGCTCGAACCACCAACCTTTCGATTAAGTGCTCGACGCGCTAATTATTGCGCCACGGAAGGCCAAAAATTAAATGTTCGTCAGGTATTGTGGAAAAACTCTGACATTTTACGTAACATCTGAGACGTCACAACACCGCTCCCGGATGGGCTCGAACCACCAACCTTTCGGTTAACAGCCGAACGCGCTAGCCATTGCGCCACGGACGCCCAAAAATTAAATGTTTGTCAGGTTTTGTTGAAAAGTTACGACTTTTCACGCTACATCTGAGACCCCACAAAACCTCTCTTTTGGGCTCGAACCACCAACCTTTCGGTTAACAGCTGAACGCGCTAACCATTGCGCCACGGAAGCCCAAAAATTAAATGGTCGTCAGGTATTGTGGAAAAACTTTGGCTATTTACGTTACATTTGAGATCCAAAAACACCGTTCCCGGGTGGGCTCGAACCACCAAGTTGATGGTTAACAGCCGAACGCGCTAACCATTGAGCCACGAAAGATCAGAAAATAAATGGTTATCACGTATTATGGAAAAAGTTTGACTTTTCACGCTACATCTGAGACCTCACAACACCTCTTCCGGGTGGGCTCGAACCACCAACCTTTCGATTAACAGCTGAACGCGCTAACCATTGCGCCACGGAAGCCCAAAAATTAAATGTTCGTCAGGTATTGTGGAAAAACTCTGACATTTTACGTTACATCTGAGACCCCACAACACCTCTTCCGGTGGGCTCGAACCACCAACCTTTCGATTAAGTGCTCGACGCGCTAATTATTGCGCCACGGAAGGCCAAATATTAAATGTTCGTCAGGTATTGTGGAAAAACTTTGGCTATTTACGTTACATTTGAGATCCAAAAACACCGTTCCCGGGTGGGCTCGAACCACCAAGCTAATGGTTAACAGCCGAACGCGCTAACCATTGAGCCACGAAAGATCAGAAAATAAATGGTTATCACGTATTATGGAAAAAGTTTGACTTTTCACGCTACATCTGAGACCCCACAAAACCTCTCTTTTGGGCTCGAACCACCAACCTTTCGGTTAACAGCTGAACGCGCTAACCATTGCGCCACGGAAGCCCAAAAATTAAATGGTCGTCAGGTATTGTGGAAAAACTTTGGCTATTTACGTTACATTTGAGATCCAAAAACACCGCTCCCGGGTGTGCTCGAACCACCAATTAATGGTTAACAGCCGAACGCGCTAACCATTGAGCCACGAAAGATCAGAAAATAAATGGTTATCACGTATTATGGAAAAAGTTTGACTTTTCACGCTACATCTGAGACCTCACAACACCTCTCCCGGGTGGGCTCGAACCACCAACCTTTCGATTAACAGCTGAACGCGCTAACCATTGCGCCACGGAAGCCCAAAAATTAAATGTTCGTCAGGTATTGTGGAAAAACTCTGACATTTTACGTTACATCTGAGACCCCACAACACCTCTTCCGGTGGGCTCGAACCACCAACCTTTCGATTAAGTGCTCGACGCGCTAATTATTGCGCCACGGAAGGCCAAAAATTAAATGTTCGTCAGGTATTGTGGAAAAACTCTGACATTTTACGTAACATCTGAGACGTCACAACACCGCTCCCGGATGGGCTCGAACCACCAACCTTTTGGTTAACAGCCGAACGCGCTAGCCATTGCGCCACGGAAGCCCAAAAATTAAATGCTCGTCAGGTATTGTGGAAAAACTCTGACATTTTACGTTACATCTGAGACGTCACAACACCGCTCCCGGGAGGGCTCGAACCACCAACCTTTCGGTTAACAGCTGAACGCGCTGACCATTGCGCCACTGAAGCCCAAAAATTAAATTTTCGTCAGGTATTGAGGTAAAACTTTGACTTTTTACTTCACATCCGAGACCTCACAACACCGCTCCCGGATGGGCTCGAACCACCAACCTTTCGATTGACAGCCGAACGCGCTAACCATTGAGCCACGGAAGCTCAGAAATTAAATGGTTGTCACGTATTGTTGAAAAGTTACGACTTTTCACGCTACATCTGAGACCCCACAAAACCTCTCTTTTGGGCTCGAACCACCAACCTTTCGGTTAACAGCTGAACGCGCTAACCATTGCGCCACGGAAGCCCAAAAATTAAATGGTCGTCAGGTATTGTGGAAAAACTTTGGCTATTTACGTTACATTTGAGATCCAAAAACACCGCTCCCGGGTGGGCTCGAACCACCAATCTAATGGTTAACAGCCGAACGCGCTAACCATTGAGCCACGAAAGATCAGAAAATAAATGGTTATCACGTATTATGGAAAAAGTTTGACTTTTCACGCTACATCTGAGACCTCACAACACCTCTCTTGGGTGGGCTCGAACCACCAACCTTTCGATTAACAGCTGAACGCGCTAACCATTGCGCCACGGAAGCCCAAAAATTAAATTTTCGTCAGGTATTGAGGTAAAACTTTGACTTTTTACTTCACATCCGAGACCTCACAACACCGCTCCCGGATGGGCTCGAACCACCAACCTTTCGATTGACAGCCGAACGCGCTAACCATTGAGCCACGGAAGCTCAGAAATTAAATGGTTGTCACGTATTGTGGAAAAGTTTTGACTTTTTACGTTACATCTGAGACCCCACAACACCTCTTCCGGGCGGGCTCGAACCACCAACCCTTCGATTAACAGCTGAACGCGCTAACCATTGCGCCACGGAAGTCCAAAAGTTAAATGTTCGTCAGGTATTGTGGAAAAACTCTGACATTTTACGTTACATCTGAGACCCCACAACACCTCTTCCGGTGGGCTCGAACCACCAACCTTTCGATTAAGTGCTCGACGCGCTAATTATTGCGCCACGGAAGCTCAGAAATTAAATGGTTGTCACGTATTGTGGAAAAGTTACGACTTTTCACGCTACATCTGAGACCCCACAAAACCTCTCTTTTGGGCTCGAACCACCAACCTTTCGGTTAACAGCTGAACGCGCTAACCATTGCGCCACGGAAGCCCAAAAATTAAATGGTCGTCAGGTATTGTGGAAAAACTTTGGCTATTTACGTTACATTTGAGATCCAAAAACACCGCTCCCGGGTGGGCTCGAACCACCAACCTTTCTGTTAACAGCCGAACGCGCTAACCATTGAGCCACGAAAGATCAGAAAATAAATGGTTATCACGTATTATGGAAAAAGTTTGACTTTTCACGCTACATCTGAGACCTCACAACACCTCTCCCGGGTGGGCTCGAACCACCAACCTTTCTGTTAACAGCTGAACGCGCTGACCATTGCGCCACTGAAGCCCAAAAATTAAATTTTCGTCAGGTATTGAGGTAAAACTTTGACTTTTTACTTCACATCCGAGACCTCACAACACCGCTCCCGGATGGGCTCGAACCACCAACCTTTCGATTGACAGCCGAACGCGCTAACCATTGAGCCACGGAAGCTCAGAAATTTAATGGTTGTCAGGTTTTGTTGAAAAGTTACGACTTTTCACGCTACATCTGAGACCCCACAAAACCTCTCTTTAGGGCTCGAACCACCAACCTTTCGATTAACAGCTGAACGCGCTAACCATTGCGCCACGGAAGCCCAAAAATTAAATGTTCGTCAGGTATTGTGGAAAAACTCTGACATTTTACGTTACATCTGAGACCCCACAACACCTCTTCCGGTGGGCTCGAACCACCAACCTTTCGATTAAGTGCTCGACGCGCTAATTATTGCGCCACGGAAGGCCAAATATTAAATGTTCGTCAGGTATTGTGGAAAAACTTTGGCTATTTACGTTACATTTGAGATCCAAAAACACCGTTCCCGGGTGGGCTCGAACCACCAAGCTAATGGTTAACAGCCGAACGCGCTAACCATTGAGCCACGAAAGATCAGAAAATAAATGGTTATCACGTATTATGGAAAAAGTTTGACTTTTCACGCTACATCTGAGACCCCACAAAACCTCTCTTTTGGGCTCGAACCACCAACCTTTCGGTTAACAGCTGAACGCGCTAACCATTGCGCCACGGAAGCCCAAAAATTAAATGGTCGTCAGGTATTGTGGAAAAACTTTGGCTATTTACGTTACATTTGAGATCCAAAAACACCGCTCCCGGGTGTGCTCGAACCACCAATTAATGGTTAACAGCCGAACGCGCTAACCATTGAGCCACGAAAGATCAGAAAATAAATGGTTATCACGTATTATGGAAAAAGTTTGACTTTTCACGCTACATCTGAGACCTCACAACACCTCTCCCGGGTGGGCTCGAACCACCAACCTTTCGATTAACAGCTGAACGCGCTAACCATTGCGCCACGGAAGCCCAAAAATTAAATGTTCGTCAGGTATTGTGGAAAAACTCTGACATTTTACGTTACATCTGAGACCCCACAACACCTCTTCCGGTGGGCTCGAACCACCAACCTTTCGATTAAGTGCTCGACGCGCTAATTATTGCGCCACGGAAGGCCAAAAATTAAATGTTCGTCAGGTATTGTGGAAAAACTCTGACATTTTACGTAACATCTGAGACGTCACAACACCGCTCCCGGATGGGCTCGAACCACCAACCTTTTGGTTAACAGCCGAACGCGCTAGCCATTGCGCCACGGAAGCCCAAAAATTAAATGCTCGTCAGGTATTGTGGAAAAACTCTGACATTTTACGTTACATCTGAGACGTCACAACACCGCTCCCGGGAGGGCTCGAACCACCAACCTTTCGGTTAACAGCTGAACGCGCTGACCATTGCGCCACTGAAGCCCAAAAATTAAATTTTCGTCAGGTATTGAGGTAAAACTTTGACTTTTTACTTCACATCCGAGACCTCACAACACCGCTCCCGGATGGGCTCGAACCACCAACCTTTCGATTGACAGCCGAACGCGCTAACCATTGAGCCACGGAAGCTCAGAAATTAAATGGTTGTCACGTATTGTGGAAAAGTTACGACTTTTCACGCTACATCTGAGACCCCACAAAACCTCTCTTTTGGGCTCGAACCACCAAATGGTCGTCAGGTATTGTGGAAAAACTTTGGCTATTTACGTTACATTTGAGACCCAAAAACACCGCTCCCGGGTGGGCTCGAACCACCAAGCTAATGGTTAACAGCCGAACGCGCTAACCATTGAGCCACGAAAGATCAGAAAATAAATGGTTATCACGTATTATGGAAAAAGTTTGACTTTTCACGCTACATCTGAGACCTCACAACACCTCTCTTGGGTGGGCTCGAACCACCAACCTTTCGATTAACAGCTGAACGCGCTAACCATTGCGCCACGGAAGCCCAAAAATTAAATTTTCGTCAGGTATTGAGGTAAAACTTTGACTTTTTACTTCACATCCGAGACCTCACAACACCGCTCCCGGATGGGCTCGAACCAATAACCTTTCGATTGACAGCCGAACGCGCTAACCATTGAGCCACGGAAGCTCAGAAATTAAATGGTTGTCACGTATTGTGGAAAAGTTTTGACTTTTTACGTTACATCTGAGACCCCACAACACCTCTTCCGGGCGGGCTCGAACCACCAACCCTTCGATTAACAGCTGAACGCGCTAACCATTGCGCCACGGAAGTCCAAAAGTTAAATGTTCGTCAGGTATTGTGGAAAAACTCTGACATTTTACGTTACATCTGAGACCCCACAACACCTCTTCCGGTGGGCTCGAACCACCAACCTTTCGATTAAGTGCTCGACGCGCTAATTATTGCGCCACGGAAGCTCATAAATTAAATGGTTGTCACGTATTGTGGAAAAGTTACGACTTTTCACGCTACATCTGAGACCCCACAAAACCTCTCTTTTGGGCTCGAACCACCAACCTTTCGGTTAACAGCTGAACGCGCTAACCATTGCGCCACGGAAGCCCAAAAATTAAATGGTCGTCAGGTATTGTGGAAAAACTTTGGCTATTTACGTTACATTTGAGATCCAAAAACACCGCTCCCGGGTGGGCTCGAACCACCAAGCTAATGGTTAACAGCCGAACGCGCTAACCATTGAGCCACGAAAGATCAGAAAATAAATGGTTATCACGTATTATGGAAAAAGTTTGACTTTTCACGCTACATCTGAGACCTCACAACACCTCTCCGGGGTGGGCTCGAACCACCAACCTTTCGATTAACAGCTGAACGCGCTAACCATTGCGCCACGGAAGCCCAAAAAATAAATGCTCGTCAGGTATTGAGGTAAAACTTTGACTTTTTACTTCACATCCGAGACCTCACAACACCGCTCCCGGATGGGCTCGAACCACCAACCTTTCGATTAACAGCCGAACGCGCTAACCATTGAGCCACGGAAGCTCAGAAATTAAATGGTTGTCACGTATTGTGGAAAAGTTTTGACTTTTTACGTTACATCTGAGACCCCACAACACCTCTTCCGGGCGGGCTCGAACCACCAACCCTTCGATTAACAGCTGAACGCGCTAACCATTGCGCCACGGAAGTCCAAAAGTTAAATGTTCGTCAGGTATTGTGGAAAAACTCTGACATTTTACGTTACATCTGAGACCCCACAACACCTCTTCCGGTGGGCTCGAACCACCAACCTTTCGATTAAGTGCTCGACGCGCTAATTATTGCGCCACGGAAGCTCATAAATTAAATGGTTGTCACGTATTGTGGAAAAGTTACGACTTTTCACGCTACATCTGAGACCCCACAAAACCTCTCTTTTGGGCTCGAACCACCAACCTTTCGGTTAACAGCTGAACGCGCTAACCATTGCGCCACGGAAGCCCAAAAATTAAATGGTCGTCAGGTATTGTGGAAAAACTTTGGCTATCTACGTTACATTTGAGATCCAAAAACACCGCTCCCGGGTGGTCTCGAACCACCAAGCTAATGGTTAACAGCCGAACGCGCTAACCATTGAGCCACGAAAGATCAGAAAATAAATGGTTATCACGTATTATGGAAAAAGTTTGACTTTTCACGCTACATCTGAGACCTCACAACACCTCTCCGGGGTGGGCTCGAACCACCAACCTTTCGATTAACAGCTGAACTCGCTAACCGTTGCGCCACGGAAGCCCAAAAAATAAATGCTCGTCAGGTATTGAGGTAAAACTTTGACTTTTTACTTCACATCCGAGACCTCACAACACCGCTCCCGGATGGGCTCGAACCACCAACCTTTCGATTAACAGCCGAACGCGCTAACCATTGAGCCACGGAAGCTCAGAAATTAAATGGTTGTCACGTATTGTGGAAAAGTTTTGACTTTTTACGCTACATCTGAGACCCCACATCACCTCTTCCGGGTGGGCTCGAACCACCAACCTTTCGATTAACAGCTGAACGCGCTAACCATTGCGCCACGGAAGCCCAAAAATTAAATGTTCGTCAGGTATTGTGGAAAAACTCTGACATTTTACGTAACATCTGAGACGTCACAACACCGCTCCCGGATGGGCTCGAACCACCAACCTTTCGATTGACAGCCGAACGCGCTAACCATTGAGCCACGGAAGCTCAGAAATTAAATGGTTGTCACGTATTGTGGAAAAGTTTTGACTTTTTACGTTACATCTGAGACCCCACAACACCTCTTCCGGGCGGGCTCGAACCACCAACCCTTCGATTAACAGCTGAACGCGCTAACCATTGCGCCACGGAAGTCCAAAAGTTAAATGTTCGTCAGGTATTGTGGAAAAACTCTGACATTTTACGTAACATCTGAGACGTCACAACACCGCTCCCGGATGGGCTCGAACCACCAACCTTTCGGTTAACAGCCGAACGCGCTAGCCATTGCGCCACGGAAGCCCAATAATTAAATTTTCGTCAGGTATTGAGGTAAAACTTTGACTTTTTACTTCACATCCGAGACCTCACAACACCGCTCCCGGATGGGCTCGAACCACCAACCTTTCGATTGACAGCCGAACGCTCTAACCATTGAGCCACGGAAGCTCAGAAATTAAATGGTTGTCAGGTTTTGTTGAAAAGTTACGACTTTTCACGCTACATCTGAGACCCCACAAAACCTCTCTTTAGGGCTCGAACCACCAACCTTTCGGTTAACAGCTGAACGCGCTAACCATTGCGCCACGGAAGCCCAAAAATTAAATGGTCGTCAGGTATTGTGGAAAAACTTTGGCTATTTACGTTACATTTGAGATCCAAAAACACCGCTCCCGGGTGGGCTCGAACCACCAAGCTAATGGTTAACAGCCGAACGCGCTAACCATTGAGCCACGACAGATCAGAAAATAAATGGTTATCACGTATTATGGAAAAAGTTTGACTTTTCACGCTACATCTGAGACCTCACAACACCTCTCTTGGGTGGGCTCGAACCACCAACCTTTCGATTAACAGCTGAACGCGCTAACCATTGCGCCACGGAAGCCCAAAAATTAAATGGTCGTCAGGTATTGTGGAAAAACTTTGGCTATTTACGTTACATTTGAGATCCAAAAACACCGCTCCCGGGTGGTCTCGAACCACCAAGCTAATGGTTAACAACCGAACGCGCTAACCATTGAGCCACGAAAGATCAGAAAATAAATGGTTATCACGTATTATGGAAAAAGTTTGACTTTTCACGCTACATCTGAGACCTCACAACACCTCTCCGGGGTGGGCTCGAACCACCAACCTTTCGATTAACAGCTGAACGCGCTAACCGTTGCGCCACGGAAGCCCAAAAAATAAATGCTCGTCAGGTATTGAGGTAAAACTTTGACTTTTTACTTCACATCCGAGACCTCACAACACCGCTCCCGGATGGGCTCGAACCACCAACCTTTCGATTAACAGCCGAACGCGCTAACCATTGAGCCACGGAAGCTCAGAAATTAAATGGTTGTCACGTATTGTGGAAAAGTTTTGACTTTTTACGCTACATCTGAGACCCCACATCACCTCTTCCGGGTGGGCTCGAACCACCAACCTTTCGATTAACAGCTGAACGCGCTAACCATTGCACCACGGAAGCCCAAAAATTAAATGTTCGTCAGGTATTGTGGAAAAACTCTGACATTTTACGTTACATCTGAGACCCCACAACACCTCTTCCGGTGGGCTCGAACCACCAACCTTTCGATTAAGTGCTCGACGCGCTAATTATTGCGCCACGGAAGGCCAAAAATTAAATGTTCGTCAGGTATTGTGGAAAAACTCTGACATTTTACGTAACATCTGAGACGTCACAACACCGCTCCCGGATGGGCTCGAACCACCAACCTTTCGATTGACAGCCGAACGCGCTAACCATTGAGCCACGGAAGCTCAGAAATTAAATGGTTGTCACGTATTGTGGAAAAGTTTTGACTTTTTACGTTACATCTGAGACCCCACAACACCTCTTCCGGGCGGGCTCGAACCACCAACCCTTCGATTAACAGCTGAACGCGCTAACCATTGCGCCACGGAAGTCCAAAAGTTAAATGTTCGTCAGGTATTGTGGAAAAACTCTGACATTTTACGTAACATCTGAGACGTCACAACACCGCTCCCGGATGGGCTCGAACCACCAACCTTTCGGTTAACAGCCGAACGCGCTAGCCATTGCGCCACGGAAGCCCAATAATTAAATGCTCGTCAGGTATTGTGGAAAAACTCTGACATTTTACGTTACATCTGAGACGTCACAACACCGCTCCCGGGAGGGCTCGAACCACCAACCTTTCGGTTAACAGCTGAACGCGCTGACCATTGCGCCACTGAAGCCCAAAAATTAAATTTTCGTCAGGTATTGAGGTAAAACTTTGACTTTTTACTTCACATCCGAGACCTCACAACACCGCTCCCGGATGGGCTCGAACCACCAACCTTTCGATTGACAGCCGAACGCGCTAACCATTGAGCCACGGAAGCTCAGAAATTAAATGGTTGTCAGGTTTTGTTGAAAAGTTACGACTTTTCACGCTACATCTGAGACCCCACAAAACCTCTCTTTAGGGCTCGAACCACCAACCTTTCGGTTAACAGCTGAACGCGCTAACCATTGCGCCACGGAAGCCCAAAAATTAAATGGTCGTCAGGTATTGTGGAAAAACTTTGGCTATTTACGTTACATTTGAGATCCAAAAACACCGCTCCCGGGTGGGCTCGAACCACCAAGCTAATGGTTAACAGCCGAACGCGCTAACCATTGAGCCACGAAAGATCAGAAAATAAATGGTTATCACGTATTATGGAAAAAGTTTGACTTTTCACGCTACATCTGAGACCTCACAGCACCTCTCTTGGGTGGGCTCGAACCACCAACCTTTCGATTAACAGCTGAACGCGCTAACCATTGCGCCACGGAAGCCCAAAAATTAAATTTTCGTCAGGTATTGAGGTAAAACTTTGACTTTTTACTTCACATCCGAGACCTCACAACACCGCTCCCGGATGGGCTCGAACCACCAACCTTTCGATTGACAGCCGAACGCGCTAACCATTGAGCCACGGAAGCTCAGAAATTAAATGGTTGTCACGTATTGTGGAAAAGTTTTGACTTTTTACGTTACATCTGAGACCCCACAACACCTCTTCCGGGCGGGCTCGAACCACCAACCCTTCGATTAACAGCTGAACGCGCTAACCATTGCGCCACGGAAGTCCAAAAGTTAAATGTTCGTCAGGTATTGTGGAAAAACTCTGACATTTTACGTTACATCTGAGACCCCACAACACCTCTTCCGGTGGGCTCGAACCACCAACCTTTCGATTAAGTGCTCGACGCGCTAATTATTGCGCCACGGAAGGCCAAAAATTAAATGTTCGTCAGGTATTGTGGAAAAACTCTGACATTTTACGTAACATCTGAGACGTCACAACACCGCTCCCGGATGGGCTCGAACCACCAACCTTTCGGTTAACAGCCGAACGCGCTAGCCATTGCGCCACGGAAGCCCAATAATTAAATGCTCGTCAGGTATTGTGGAAAAACTCTGACATTTTACGTTACATCTGAGACGTCACAACACCGCTCCCGGGAGGGCTCGAACCACCAACCTTTCGGTTAACAGCTGAACGCGCTGACCATTGCGCCACTGAAGCCCAAAAATTAAATTTTCGTCAGGTATTGAGGTAAAACTTTGACTTTTTACTTCACATCCGAGACCTCACAACACCGCTCCCGGATGGGCTCGAACCACCAACCTTTCGATTGACAGCCGAACGCGCTAACCATTGAGCCACGGAAGCTCAGAAATTAAATGGTTGTCACGTATTGTGGAAAAGTTTTGACTTTTTACGTTACATCTGAGACCCCACAACACCTCTTCCGGGCGGGCTCGAACCACCAACCCTTCGATTAACAGCTGAACGCGCTAACCATTGCGCCACGGAAGTCCAAAAGTTAAATGTTCGTCAGGTATTGTGGAAAAACTCTGACATTTTACGTTACATCTGAGACCCCACAACACCTCTTCCGGTGGGCTCGAACCACCAACCTTTCGATTAAGTGCTCGACGCGCTAATTATTGCGCCACGGAAGGCCAAAAATTAAATGTTCGTCAGGTATTGTGGAAAAACTCTGACATTTTACGTAACATCTGAGACGTCACAACACCGCTCCCGGATGGGCTCGAACCACCAACCTTTCGGTTAACAGCCGAACGCGCTAGCCATTGCGCCACGGAAGCCCAATAATTAAATGCTCGTCAGGTATTGTGGAAAAACTCTGACATTTTACGTTACATCTGAGACGTCACAACACCGCTCCCGGGAGGGCTCGAACCACCAACCTTTCGGTTAACAGCTGAACGCGCTGACCATTGCGCCACTGAAGCCCAAAAATTATATTTTCGTCAGGTATTGAGGTAAAACTTTGACTTTTTACTTCACATCCGAGACCTCACAACACCGCTCCCGGATGGGCTCGAACCACCAACCTTTCGATTGACAGCCGAACGCGCTAACCATTGAGCCACGGAAGCTCAGAAATTAAATGGTTGTCAGGCTTTGTTGAAAAGTTACGACTTTTCACGCTACATCTGAGACCCCACAAAACCTCTCTTTAGGGCTCGAACCACCAACCTTTCGGTTAACAGCTGAACGCGCTAACCATTGCGCCACGGAAGCCCAAAAATTAAATGGTCGTCAGGTATTGTGGAAAAACTTTGGCTATTTACGTTACATTTGAGATCCAAAAACACCGCTCCCGGGTGGGCTCGAACCACCAAGCTAATGGTTAACAGCCAAACGCGCTAACCATTGAGCCACGAAAGATCAGAAAATAAATGGTTATCACGTATTATGGAAAAAGTTTGACTTTTCACGCTACATCTGAGACCTCACAACACCTCTCTTGGGTGGGCTCGAACCACCAACCTTTCGATTAACAGCTGAACGCGCTAACCATTGCGCCACGGAAGCCCAAAAATTAAATTTTCGTCAGGTATTGAGGTAAAACTTTGACTTTTTACTTCACATCCGAGACCTCACAACACCGCTCCCGGATGGGCTCGAACCACCAACCTTTCGATTGACAGCCGAACGCGCTAACCATTGAGCCACGGAAGCTCAGAAATTAAATGGTTGTCACGTATTGTGGAAAAGTTTTGACTTTTTACGTTACATCTGAGACCCCACAACACCTCTTCCGGGCGGGCTCGAACCACCAACCCTTCGATTAACAGCTGAACGCGCTAACCATTGCGCCACGGAAGTCCAAAAGTTAAATGTTCGTCAGGTATTGTGGAAAAACTCTGACATTTTACGTTACATCTGAGACCCCACAACACCTCTTCCGGTGGGCTCGAACCACCAACCTTTCGATTAAGTGCTCGACGCGCTAATTATTGCGCCACGGAAGGCCAAAAATTAAATGTTCGTCAGGTATTGTGGAAAAACTCTGACATTTTACGTAACATCTGAGACGTCACAACACCGCTCCCGGATGGGCTCGAACCACCAACCTTTCGGTTAACAGCCGAACGCGCTAGCCATTGCGCCACGGAAGCCCAATAATTAAATGCTCGTCAGGTATTGTGGAAAAACTCTGACATTTTACGTTACATCTGAGACGTCACAACACCGCTCCCGGGAGGGCTCGAACCACCAACCTTTCGGTTAACAGCTGAACGCGCTGACCATTGCGCCACTGAAGCCCAAAAATTAAATTTTCGTCAGGTATTGAGGTAAAACTTTGACTTTTTACTTCACATCCGAGACCTCACAACACCGCTCCCGGATGGGCTCGAACCACCAACCTTTCGATTGACAGCCGAACGCGCTAACCATTGAGCCACGGAAGCTCAGAAATTAAATGGTTGTCACGTATTGTGGAAAAGTTTTGACTTTTTACGTTACATCTGAGACCCCACAACACCTCTTCCGGGCGGGCTCGAACCACCAACCCTTCGATTAACAGCTGAACGCGCTAACCATTGCGCCACGGAAGTCCAAAAGTTAAATGTTCGTCAGGTATTGTGGAAAAACTCTGACATTTTACGTTACATCTGAGACCCCACAACACCTCTTCCGGTGGGCTCGAACCACCAACCTTTCGATTAAGTGCTCGACGCGCTAATTATTGCGCCACGGAAGGCCAAAAATTAAATGTTCGTCAGGTATTGTGGAAAAACTCTGACATTTTACGTAACATCTGAGACGTCACAACACCGCTCCCGGATGGGCTCGAACCACCAACCTTTCGGTTAACAGCCGAACGCGCTAGCCATTGCGCCACGGAAGCCCAATAATTAAATGCTCGTCAGGTATTGTGGAAAAACTCTGACATTTTACGTTACATCTGAGACGTCACAACACCGCTCCCGGGAGGGCTCGAACCACCAACCTTTCGGTTAACAGCTGAACGCGCTGACCATTGCGCCACTGAAGCCCAAAAATTAAATTTTCGTCAGGTATTGAGGTAAAACTTTGACTTTTTACTTCACATCCGAGACCTCACAACACCGCTCCCGGATGGGCTCGAACCACCAACCTTTCGATTGACAGCCGAACGCGCTAACCATTGAGCCACGGAAGCTCAGAAATTAAATGGTTGTCACGTATTGTGGAAAAGTTTTGACTTTTTACGTTACATCTGAGACCCCACAACACCTCTTCCGGGCGGGCTCGAACCACCAACCCTTCGATTAACAGCTGAACGCGCTAACCATTGCGCCACGGAAGTCCAAAAGTTAAATGTTCGTCAGGTATTGTGGAAAAACTCTGACATTTTACGTTACATCTGAGACCCCACAACACCTCTTCCGGTGGGCTCGAACCACCAACCTTTCGATTAAGTGCTCGACGCGCTAATTATTGCGCCACGGAAGGCCAAAAATTAAATGTTCGTCAGGTATTGTGGAAAAACTCTGACATTTTACGTAACATCTGAGACGTCACAACACCGCTCCCGGATGGGCTCGAACCACCAACCTTTCGGTTAACAGCCGAACGCGCTAGCCATTGCGCCACGGAAGCCCAATAATTAAATGCTCGTCAGGTATTGTGGAAAAACTCTGACATTTTACGTTACATCTGAGACGTCACAACACCGCTCCCGGGAGGGCTCGAACCACCAACCTTTCGGTTAACAGCTGAACGCGCTGACCATTGCGCCACTGAAGCCCAAAAATTAAATTTTCGTCAGGTATTGAGGTAAAACTTTGACTTTTCACGCTACATCTGAGACCTCACAACACCTCTCCCGGGTGGGCTCGAACCACCAACCTTTCGATTGACAGCCGAACGCGCTAACCATTGAGCCACGGAAGCTCAGAAATTAAATGGTTGTCAGGTTTTGTTGAAAAGTTACGACTTTTCACGCTACATCTGAGACCCCACAAAACCTCTCTTTAGGGCTCGAACCACCAACCTTTCGGTTAACAGCTGAACGCGATAACCATTGCGCCACGGAAGCCCAAAAATTAAATGGTCGTCAGGTATTGTGGAAAAACTTTGGCTATTTACGTTACATTTGAGATCCAAAAACACCGCTCCCGGGTGGGCTCGAACCACCAAGCTAATGGTTAACAGCCGAACGCGCTAACCATTGAGCCACGAAAGATCAGAAAATAAATGGTTATCACGTATTATGGAAAAAGTTTGACTTTTCACGCTACATCTGAGACCTCACAACACCTCTCTTGGGTGGGCTCGAACCACCAACCTTTCGATTAACAGCTGAACGCGCTAACCATTGCGCCACGGAAGCCCAAAAATTAAATTTTCGTCAGGTATTGAGGTAAAACTTTGACTTTTTACTTCACATCCGAGACCTCACAACACCGCTCCCGGATGGGCTCGAACCACCAACCTTTCGATTGACAGCCGAACGCGCTAACCATTGAGCCACGGAAGCTCAGAAATTAAATGGTTGTCAGGTATTGTGGAAAAGTTTTGACTTTTTACGTTACATCTGAGACCCCACAACACCTCTTCCGGGCGGGCTCGAACCACCAACCCTTCGATTAACAGCTGAACGCGCTAACCATTGCGCCACGGAAGTCCAAATGTTAAATGTTCGTCAGGTATTGTGGAAAAACTCTGACATTTTACGTTACATCTGAGACCCCACAACACCTCTTCCGGTGGGCTCGAACCACCAACCTTTCGATTAAGTGCTCGACGCGCTAATTATTGCGCCACGGAAGGCCAAAAATTAAACGTTCGTCAGGTATTGTGGAAAAACTCTGACATTTTACGTAACATCTGAGACGTCACAACACCGCTCCCGGATGGGCTCGAACCACCAACCTTTCGGTTAACAGCCGAACGCGCTAGCCATTGCGCCACGGAAGCCCAATAATTAAATGCTCGTCAGGTATTGTGGAAAAACTCTGACTTTTCACGCTACATCTGAGACCTCACAACACCTCTCTTGGGTGGGCTCGAACCACCAACCTTTCGGTTAACAGCTGAACGCGCTGACCATTGCGCCACTGAAGCCCAAAAATTAAATTTTCGTCAGGTATTGAGGTAAAACTTTGACTTTTTACTTCACATCCGAGACCTCACAACACCGCTCCCGGATGGGCTCGAACCACCAACCTTTCGATTGACAGCCGAACGCGCTAACCATTGAGCCACGGAAGCTCAGAAATTAAATGGTTGTCACTTATTGTGGAAAAGTTTTGACTTTTTACGTTACATCTGAGACCCCACAACACCTCTTCCGGGCGGGCTCGAACCACCAACCCTTCGATTAACAGCTGAACGCGCTAACCATTGCGCCACGGAAGTCCAAAAGTTAAATGTTCGTCAGGTATTGTGGAAAAACTCTGACATCTGAGACCCCACAACACCTCTTCCGGTGGGCTCGAACCACCAACCTTTCGATTAAGTGCTCGACGCGCTAATTATTGCGCCACGGAAGGCCAAAAATTAAATGTTCGTCAGGTATTGTGGAAAAACTCTGACATTTTACGTAACATCTGAGACGTCACAACACCGCTCCCGGATGGGCTCGAACCACCAACCTTTCGGTTAACAGCCGAACGCGCTAGCCATTGCGCCACGGAAGCCCAATAATTAAATGCTCGTCAGGTATTGTGGAAAAACTCTGACATTTTACGTTACATCTGAGACGTCACAACACCGCTCCCGGGAGGGCTCGAACCACCAACCTTTCGGTTAACAGCTGAACGCGCTGACCATTGCGCCACTGAAGCCCAAAAATTAAATTTTCGTCAGGTATTGAGGTAAAACTTTGACTTTTTACTTCACATCCGAGACCTCACAACACCGCTCCCGGATGGGCTCGAACCACCAACCTTTCGATTGACAGCCGAACGCGCTAACCATTGAGCCACGGAAGCTCAGAAATTAAATGGTTGTCACGTATTGTGGAAAAGTTTTGACATTTTACGTTACATCTGAGACCCCACAACACCTCTTCCGGGCGGGCTCGAACCACCAACCCTTCGATTAACAGCTGATTGCGCTAACCATTGCGCCACGGAAGCCCAAAAGTTAAATGTTCGTCAGGTGTTGTGGAAAAACTCTGACATTTTACGTTACACCTGAGACGTCACAACACCGCTCCCGGGAGGGCTCGAACCACCAACCTTTCGGTTAACAGCTGAACGCGCTGACCATTGCGCCACTGAAGCCCAAAAATTAAATTTTCGTCAGGTATTGAGGTAAAACCTTGACTTTTACTTCTCATCTGAGACCTCACAACACCGCTCCCGGATGGGCTCGAACCACCAACCTTTCGGTTAACAGCCGAACGCGCTAACCATTCGCCACGGACGCCCAAAAATTAAATGGTCGTCAGGTATTGTGGAAAAACTTTGGCTATTTACGTTACATTTGAGATCCAAAAACACCGCTCCCGGGTGGGCTCGAACCACCAACCTATTGGTTAACAGCCGAACGCGCTAACCATTGCGCCACGGAAGCCCAAAAATTAAATTTTCGTCAGGTATTGAGGTAAAACTATGACTTTTTACTTCACATCCGAGACCTCACAACACCGCTCCCGGATGGGATCGAACCACCAACCTTTCGATTGACAGCCGAACGCGCTAACCATTGAGCCACGGAAGCTCAGAAAATAAATGGTTGTCACGTATTGTGGAAACGTTTTGACTTTTTACGCTACATCTGAGACCCCACAACACCTCTTCCCGGTGGGCTCGAACCACCAACCTTTCGATTAACAGCTGAACGCGCTGACCATTGCGCCACTGAAGCCCAAAAATTAAATTTTCGTCAGGTATTGAGGTAAAACTTTGACTTTTTACTTCACATCCGAGACCTCACAGCACCGCTCCCGGATGGGCTCGAACCACCAACCTTTCGATTGACAGCCGAACGCGCTAACCATTGAGCCACGGAAGCTCAGAAATTAAATGGTTGTCACGTATTGTGGAAAAGTTTTGACATTTTACGTTACATCTGAGACCCCACAACACCTCTTCCGGGCGGGCTCGAACCACCAACCCTTCGATTAACAGCTGATTGCGCTAACCATTGCGCCACGGAAGCCCAAAAGTTAAATGTTCGTCAAGTGTTGTGGAAAAACTCTGACATTTTACGTTACACCTGAGACGTCACAACACCGCTCCCGGGAGGGCTCGAACCACCAACCTTTCGGTTAACAGCTGAACGCGCTGACCATTGCGCCACTGAAGCCCAAAAATTAAATTTTCGTCAGGTATTGAGGTAAAACCTTGACTTTTTACTTCTCATCTGAGACCTCACAACACCGCTCCCGGATGGGCTCGAACCACCAACCTTTCGGTTAACAGCCGAACGCGCTAACCATTCGCCACGGACGCCCAAAAATTAAATGGTCGTCAGGTATTGTGGAAAAACTTTGGCTATTTACGTTACATTTGAGATCCAAAAACACCGCTCCCGGGTGGGCTCGAACCACCAACCTATTGGTTAACAGCCGAACGCGCTAACCATTGAGCCACGGAAGATCAGAAATTAAATGGTTGTCACGTATCGTGGAAAAGTTTTGACTTTTAACGCTACATCTGAGACCCCACAACACCTCTTCCGGGTGGGCTCAAACCGCCAACCTTTCGATTAAGAGCTGGACGCGCTAATTACTGCGCCATGGAAGCCCAAAAATTAAATGTTCGTCAGGTATTGTGGAAAAACTCTGACATTTTACGTAACATCTGAGACGTCACAACACCGCTCCCGGATGGGCTCGAACCACCAACCTTTCGGTTAACAGCCGAACGCGCTAGCCATTGCGCCACGGAAGCCCAATAATTAAATGCTCGTCAGGTATTGTGGAAAAACTCTGACATTTTACGTTACATCTGAGACGTCACAACACCGCTCCCGGGAGGGCTCGAACCACCAACCTTTCGGTTAACAGCTGAACGCGCTGACCATTGCGCCACTGAAGCCCAAAAATTAAATTTTCGTCAGGTATTGAGGTAAAACTTTGACTTTTTACTTCACATCCGAGACCTCACAACACCGCTCCCGGATGGGCTCGAACCACCAACCTTTCGATTGACAGCCGAACGCGCTAACCATTGAGCCACGGAAGCTCAGAAATTAAATGGTTGTCACGTATTGTGGAAAAGTTTTGACATTTTACGTTACATCTGAGACCCCACAACACCTCTTCCGGGCGGGCTCGAACCACCAACCCTTCGATTAACAGCTGATTGCGCTAACCATTGCGCCACGGAAGCCCAAAAGTTAAATGTTCGTCAGGTGTTGTGGAAAAACTCTGACATTTTACGTTACACCTGAGACGTCACAACACCGCTCCCGGGAGGGCTCGAACCACCAACCTTTCGGTTAACAGCTGAACGCGCTGACCATTGCGCCACTGAAGCCCAAAAATTAAATTTTCGTCAGGTATTGAGGTAAAACCTTGACTTTTTACTTCTCATCTGAGACCTCACAACACCGCTCCCGGATGGGCTCGAACCACCAACCTTTCGGTTAACAGCCGAACGCGCTAACCATTCGCCACGGACGCCCAAAAATTAAATGGTCGTCAGGTATTGTGGAAAAACTTTGGCTATTTACGTTACATTTGAGATCCAAAAACACCGCTCCCGGGTGGGCTCGAACCACCAACCTATTGGTTAACAGCCGAACGCGCTAACCATTGCGCCACGGAAGCCCAAAAATTAAATTTTCGTCAGGTATTGAGGTAAAACTATGACTTTTTACTTCACATCCGAGACCTAACAACACCGCTCCCGGATGGGATCGAACCACCAACCTTTCGATTGACAGCCGAACGCGCTAACCATTGAGCCACGGAAGCTCAGAAAATAAATGGTTGTCACGTATTGTGGAAACGTTTTGACTTTTTACGCTACATCTGAGACCCCACAACACCTCTTCCCGGTGGGCTCGAACCACCAACCTTTCGATTAACAGCTGAACGCGCTGACCATTGCGCCACTGAAGCCCAAAAATTAAATTTTCGTCAGGTATTGAGGTAAAACTTTGACTTTTTACTTCACATCCGAGACCTCACAGCACCGCTCCCGGATGGGCTCGAACCACCAACCTTTCGATTGACAGCCGAACGCGCTAACCATTGAGCCACGGAAGCTCAGAAATTAAATGGTTGTCACGTATTGTGGAAAAGTTTTGACATTTTACGTTACATCTGAGACCCCACAACACCTCTTCCGGGCGGGCTCGAACCACCAACCCTTCGATTAACAGCTGATTGCGCTAACCATTGCGCCACGGAAGCCCAAAAGTTAAATGTTCGTCAAGTGTTGTGGAAAAACTCTGACATTTTACGTTACACCTGAGACGTCACAACACCGCTCCCGGGAGGGCTCGAACCACCAACCTTTCGGTTAACAGCTGAACGCGCTGACCATTGCGCCACTGAAGCCCAAAAATTAAATTTTCGTCAGGTATTGAGGTAAAACCTTGACTTTTTACTTCTCATCTGAGACCTCACAACACCGCTCCCGGATGGGCTCGAACCACCAACCTTTCGGTTAACAGCCGAACGCGCTAACCATTCGCCACGGACGCCCAAAAATTAAATGGTCGTCAGGTATTGTGGAAAAACTTTGGCTATTTACGTTACATTTGAGATCCAAAAACACCGCTCCCGGGTGGGCTCGAACCACCAACCTATTGGTTAACAGCCGAACGCGCTAACCATTGAGCCACGGAAGATCAGAAATTAAATGGTTGTCACGTATCGTGGAAAAGTTTTGACTTTTAACGCTACATCTGAGACCCCACAACACCTCTTCCGGGTGGGCTCAAACCGCCAACCTTTCGATTAAGAGCTGGACGCGCTAATTACTGCGCCATGGAAGCCCAAAAATTAAATGTTCGTCAGGTATTGTGGAAAAACTCTGACATTTTACGTAACATCTGAGACGTCACAACACCGCTCCCGGATGGGCTCGAACCACCAACCTTTCGGTTTACAGCCGAACGCGCTAGCCATTGCGCCACGGACGCCCAAAAATTAAATGGTTGTCAGGTATTGTTGAAAAGTTACGACTTTTCACGCTACATCTGAGACCCCACAAATCCTCTCTCGTTTGGGCTCGAACCACCAACCTTTCGGTTAACAGCTGAACGCACTAACCATTGCGCCACGGAAGCCCAAAAATTAAATGGTCGTCAGGTATTGTAGAAAAACTTTGGCTATTTACGTTACATTTGAGATCCAAAAACACCGCTCCCGGGTGGGCTCGAACCACCAAGCTATTGGTTAACAGCCGAACGCGCTAACCATTGAGCCACGAAAGATCAGAAAATAAATGGTTATCACGTATTATGGAAAAAGTTTGACTTTTCACGCTACATCTAAGACCTCACAACACCTCTCCCGGGTGGGCTCGAACCAGCAACCTTTCGATTAACAGCTGAACGCGCTAACCATTGCGCCACGGAAGCCCAAAAATTAAATTTTCGTCAGGTATTGAGGTAAAACTATGACTTTTTACTTCACATCCGAGACCTCACAACACCGCTCCCGGATGGGATCGAACCACCAACCTTTCGATTGACAGCCGAACGCGCTAACCATTGAGCCACGGAAGCTCAGAAATTAAATGGTTGTCACGTATTGTGGAAACGTTTTGACTTTTTACGCTACATCTGAGACCCCACAACACCTCTTCCGGGTGGGCTCGAACCACCAACCTTTCGATTAACAGCTGAACGCGCTAACCATTGCGCCACGGAAGCCCAAAAATTAAATGTTCGTCAGGTATTGTGGAAAAACTCTGACATTTTACGTTACATCTGAGACATCACAACACCGCTCCCGGATGGGCTAGAACCTCCAACCTATAGGTTAACAGCCGAACGCGCTAACCATTGAGCCACGGAAGCTCAGAAATTAAATGGTTGTCAGGTATTGATGAAAAGTTACGACTTTTCAAGCTACATCTGAGACCCCACAAAACCTCTCTCGTTTGGGCTCGAACCACCAACCTTTCGGTTAACAGCTGAACGCGCTGACCATTGCGCCACTGAAGCCCAAAAATTAAATGTTCGTCAGGTATTGTGGAAAAACTCCGACATTTTACGTTACATCTGAGACGTCACAACACTTCTCCCTGATGGGCTCGAACCACCAACCTATTGGTTAATAGCCGAACGCGCTAACCATTGCGCCACTGAAGCCCAAAAATTAAATTTTCGTCAGGTATTGAGGTAAAACTTTGACTTTTTACTTCACATCTGAGGCCTCACAACACCGCTCCCGGATGGGCTCGAACCACCAACCTTTCGGTTAACAGCCGAACGCGCTAACCATTGCGCCACGGACGCCCAAAAAAAATGGTCGTCAGGTATTGCGGAAAAACTTTGGCTATTTACGTTACATTTGAGATCCAAAAACACCGCTCCCGGGTGATCTCGAACCACCAAGCTATTGGTTAACAGCCGAACGCGCTAACCATTGAGCCACGAAAGATCAGAAAATAAATGGTTATCACGTATTATGGAAAAAGTTTGACTTTTCACGCTTCATCTGAGACCTCACAACACCTCTCCCGGGTGGGCTCGAATACCAACCTTTCGATTAACAGCTGAACGCGCTAACCATTGCGCCACGGAAGCCCAAAAATTAAATTTTCGTCAGGTATTGAGGTAAAACTTTGACTTTTTACTTCACATCCGAGACCTCACAACACCGCTCCCGGATGGGCTCGAACCACCAACCTTTCGATTGACAGCCGAACGCGCTAACCATTGAGCCACGGAAGCTCAGAAATTAAATGGTTGTCACTTATTGTGGAAAAGTTTTGACTTTTTACGTTACATCTGAGACCCCACAACACCTCTTCCGGGCGGGCTCGAACCACCAACCCTTCGATTAACAGCTGAACGCGCTAACCATTGCGCCACGGAAGTCCAAAAGTTAAATGTTCGTCAGGTATTGTGGAAAAACTCTGACATTTTACGTTACATCTGAGACCCCACAACACCTCTTCCGGTGGGCTCGAACCACCAACCTTTCGATTAAGTGCTCGACGCGCTAATTATTGCGCCACGGAAGGCCAAAAATTAAATGTTCGTCAGGTATTGTGGAAAAACTCTGACATTTTACGTAACATCTGAGACGTCACAACACCGCTCCCGGATGGGCTCGAACCACCAACCTTTCGGTTAACAGCCGAACGCGCTAGCCATTGCGCCACGGAAGCCCAATAATTAAATGCTCGTCAGGTATTGTGGAAAAACTCTGACATTTTACGTTACATCTGAGACGTCACAACACCGCTCCCGGGAGGGCTCGAACCACCAACCTTTCGGTTAACAGCTGAACGCGCTGACCATTGCGCCACTGAAGCCCAAAAATTAAATTTTCGTCAGGTATTGAGGTAAAACTTTGACTTTTTACTTCACATCCGAGACCTCACAACACCGCTCCCGGATGGGCTCGAACCACCAACCTTTCGATTGACAGCCGAACGCGCTAACCATTGAGCCACGGAAGCTCAGAAATTAAATGGTTGTCACGTATTGTGGAAAAGTTTTGACATTTTACGTTACATCTGAGACCCCACAACACCTCTTCCGGGCGGGCTCGAACCACCAACCCTTCGATTAACAGCTGATTGCGCTAACCATTGCGCCACGGAAGCCCAAAAGTTAAATGTTCGTCAGGTGTTGTGGAAAAACTCTGACATTTTACGTTACACCTGAGACGTCACAACACCGCTCCCGGGAGGGCTCGAACCACCAACCTTTCGGTTAACAGCTGAACGCGCTGACCATTGCGCCACTGAAGCCCAAAAATTAAATTTTCGTCAGGTATTGTGGAAAAACTTTGGCTATTTACGTTACATTTGAGATCCAAAAACACCGCTCCCGGGTGGGCTCGAACCACCAACCTATTGGTTAACAGCCGAACGCGCTAACCATTGAGCCACGGAAGATCAGAAATTAAATGGTTGTCACGTATCGTGGAAAAGTTTTGACTTTTAACGCTACATCTGAGACCCCACAACACCTCTTCCGGGTGGGCTCAAAACACCAACCTTTCGATTAAGAGCTGGACGCGCTAATTACTGCGCCACGGAAGCCCAAAAATTAAATGTTCGTCAGGTATTGTGGAAAAACTCTGACATTTTACGTAACATCTGAGACGTCACAACACCGCTCCCGGATGGGCTCGAACCACCAACCTTTCGGTTTACAGCCGAACGCGCTAGCCATTGCGCCACGGACGCCCAAAAATTAAATGGTTGTCAGGTATTGTTGAAAAGTTACGACTTTTCACGCTACATCTGAGACCCCACAAATCCTCTCTCGTTTGGGCTCGAACCACCAACCTTTCGGTTAACAGCTGAACGCACTAACCATTGCGCCACGTAAGCCCAAAAATTAAATGGTCGTCAGGTATTGTAGAAAAACTTTGGCTATTTACGTTACATTTGAGATCCAAAAACACCGCTCCCGGGTGGGCTCGAACCACCAAGCTATTGGTTAACAGCCGAACGCGCTAACCATTGAGCCACGAAAGATCAGAAAATAAATGGTTATCACGTATTATGGAAAAAGTTTGACTTTTCACGCTACATCTGAGACCTCACAACACCTCTCCCGGGTGGGCTCGAACCAGCAACCTTTCGATTAACAGCTGAACGCGCTAACCATTGCGCCACGGAAGCCCAAAAATTAAATTTTCGTCAGGTATTGAGGTAAAACTATGACTTTTTACTTCACATCCGAGACCTCACAACACCGCTCCCGGATGGGATCGAACCACCAACCTTTCGATTGACAGCCGAACGCGCTAACCATTGAGCCACGGAAGCTCAGACATTAAATGGTTGTCACGTATTGTGGAAAAGTTTTGACTTTTTACGCTACATCTGAGACCCCACAACACCTCTTCCGGGTGGGCTCGAACCACCAACCTTTCGATTAACAGCTGAACGCGCTAACCATTGCGCCACGGAAGCCCAAAAATTAAATGTTCGTCAGGTATTGTGGAAAAACTCTGACATTTTACGTTACATCTGAGACATCACAACACCGCTCCCGGATGGGCTAGAACCTCCAACCTATAGGTTAACAGCCGAACGCGCTGACCATTGCGCCACTGAAGCCCAAAAATTAAATTTTCGTCAGGTATTGAGGTAAAACTTTGACTTTTTACTTCACATCCGAGACCTCACAACACCGCTCCCGGATGGGCTCGAACCACCAACCTTTCGATTGACAGCCGAACGCGCTAACCATTGAGCCACGGAAGCTCAGAATTAAATGGTTGTCACGTATTGTGGAAAAGTTTTGACATTTTACGTTACATCTGAGACCCCACAACACCTCTTCCGGGCGGGCTCGAACCACCAACCCTTCGATTAACAGCTGATTGCGCTAACCATTGCGCCACGGAAGCCCAAAAGTTAAATGTTCGTCAGGTGTTGTGGAAAAACTCTGACATTTTACGTTACACCTGAGACGTCACAACACCGCTCCCGGGAGGGCTCGAACCACCAACCTTTCGGTTAACAGCTGAACGCGCTGACCATTGCGCCACTGAAGCCCAAAAATTAAATTTTCGTCAGGTATTGAGGTAAAACCTTGACTTTTTACTTCTCATCTGAGACCTCACAACACCGCTCCCGGATTTACTCGAACCACCAACCTTTCGGTTAACAGCCGAACGCGCTAACCATTCGCCACGGACGCCCAAAAATTAATTGGTCGTCAGGTATTGTGGAAAAACTTTGGCTATTTACGTTACATTTGAGATCCAAAAACACCGCTCCCGGGTGGGCTCGAACCACCAACCTATTGGTTAACAGCCGAACGCGCTAACCATTGAGCCACGGAAGATCAGAAATTAAATGGTTGTCACGTATCGTGGAAAAGTTTTGACTTTTAACGCTACATCTGAGACCCCACAACACCTCTTCCGGGTGGGCTCAAAACACCAACCTTTCGATTAAGAGCTGGACGCGCTAATTACTGCGCCACGGAAGCCCAAAAATTAAATGTTCGTCAGGTATTGTGGAAAAACTCTGACATTTTACGTAACATCTGAGACGTCACAACACCGCTCCCGGATGGGCTCGAACCACCAACCTTTCGGTTTACAGCCGAACGCGCTAGCCATTGCGCCACGGACGCCCAAAAATTAAATGGTTGTCAGGTATTGTTGAAAAGTTACGACTTTTCACGCTACATCTGAGACCCCACAAATCCTCTCTCGTTTGGGCTCGAACCACCAACCTTTCGGTTAACAGCTGAACGCACTAACCATTGCGCCACGTAAGCCCAAAAATTAAATGGTCGTCAGGTATTGTAGAAAAACTTTGGCTATTTACGTTACATTTGAGATCCAAAAACACCGCTCCCGGGTGGGCTCGAACCACCAAGCTATTGGTTAACAGCCGAACGCGCTAACCATTGAGCCACGAAAGATCAGAAAATAAATGGTTATCACGTATTATGGAAAAAGTTTGACTTTTCACGCTACATCTGAGACCTCACAACACCTCTCCCGGGTGGGCTCGAACCACCAACCTTTCGATTAACAGCTGAACGCGCTTACCATTGCGCCACGGAAGCCCAAAAAATAAATGCTCGTCAGGTATTGAGGTAAAACTTTGACTTTTTACTTCACATCCGAGACCTCACAACACCGCTCCCGGATGGGCTCGAACCACCAACCTTTCGATTAACAGCCGAACGCGCTAACCATTGAGCCACGGAAGCTCAGAAATTAAATGGTTGTCACGTATTGTGGAAAAGTTTTGGCTTTTTACGCTACATCTGAGACCCCACATCACCTCTTCCGGGTGGGCTCGAACCACCAACCTTTCGATTAACAGCTGAACGCGCTAACCATTGCGCCACGGAAGCCCAAAAAATAAATGTTCGTCCGGTATTGTGGAAAAACTCTGACATTTTACGTTACATCTGAGACATCACAACACCGCTCCCGGATGGGATCGAACCACCAACCTATTGGTTAACAGCCGAACGCGCTAACCATTGAGCCACGGAAGCTCAGAAATTAAATGGTTGTCAGGTATTGTTGAAAAGTTACGACTTTTCACGCTACATCTGAGACCCCACAAAACCTCTCTCGTTTGGGCTCGAACCACCAACCTTTCGGTTAACAGCTGAACGCGCTAACCATTGCGCCACTGAAGCCCAAAAATTAAATGTTCGTCAGGTATTGTGGAAAAACTCTGACATTTTACGTTACATCTGAGACGTCACAACACTTCTCCCGGATGGGCTCGACACCAAAATATTGGTTAATAGCCGAACGCGCTAACCATTGAGCCACGGAAGCTCAGAAATTAAATGGTTGTCAGGTATTGATGAAAAGTTACGACTTTTCAAGCTACATCTGAGACCCCACAAAACCTCTCTCGTTTGGGCTCGAACCACCAACCTTTCGGTTAACAGCTGAACGCGCTGACCATTGCGCCACTGAAGCCCAAAAATTAAATGTTCGTCAGGTATTGTGGAAAAACTCCGACATTTTACGTTACATCTGAGACGTCATAACACTTCTCCCGGATGGGCTCGAACCACCAACCTATTGGTTAATAGCCGAACGGGCTAACCATTGCGCCACTGAAGCCCAAAAATTAAATTTTCGTCAGGTATTGTGGAAAAACTTTGGCTATTTACGTTACATTTGAGATCCAAAAACACCGCACCCGGGTGGGCTCGAACCACCAAGCTATTGGTTAACAGCCGAACGCGCTAACCATTGAGCCACGAAAGATCAGAAAATAAATGGTTATCACGTATTATGGAAAAAGTTTGACTTTTCACGCTACATCTGAGACCTCACAACACCTCTCCCGGGTGGGCTCGAACCAGCAACCTTTCGATTAACAGCTGAACGCGCTAACCATTGCGCCACGGAAGCCCAAAAATTAAATTTTCGTCAGGTATTGAGGTAAAACTATGACTTTTTACTTCACATCCGAGACCTCACAACACCGCTCCCGGATGGGATCGAACCACCAACCTTTCGATTGACAGCCGAACGCGCTAACCATTGAGCCACGGAAGCTCAGAAATTAAATGGTTGTCACGTATTGTGGAAAAGTTTTGACTTTTTACGCTACATCTGAGACCCCACAACACCTCTTCCGGGTGGGCTCGAACCACCAACCTTTCGATTAACAGCTGAACGCGCTAACCATTGCGCCACGGAAGCCCAAAAATTAAATGTTCGTCAGGTATTGTGGAAAAACTCTGACATTTTACGTTACATCTGAGACATCACAACACCGCTCCCGGATGGGCTAGAACCTCCAACCTATAGGTTAACAGCCGAACGCGCTAACCATTGAGCCACGGAAGCTCAGAAATTAAATGGTTGTCAGGTATTGATGAAAAGTTACGACTTTTCAAGCTACATCTGAGACCCCACAAAACCTCTCTCGTTTGGGCTCGAACCACCAACCTTTCGGTTAACAGCTGAACGCGCTGACCATTGCGCCACTGAAGCCCAAAAATTAAATGTTCGTCAGGTATTGTGGAAAAACTCCGACATTTTACGTTACATCTGAGACGTCACAACACTTCTCCCTGATGGGCTCGAACCACCAACCTTTCGGTTAATAGCCGAACGCGCTAACCATTGCGCCACTGAAGCCCAAAAATTAAATTTTCGTCAGGTATTGAGGTAAAACCTTGTCTTTTTACTTCACATCTGAGACCTCACAACACCGCTCCCGGATGGGCTCGAACCACCAACCTTTCGGTTAACAGCCGAACGCGCTAACCATTCGCCACGGACGCCCAAAAATTAAATGGTCGTCAGGTATTGTGGAAAAACTTTGGCTATTTACGTTACATTTGAGATCCAAAAACACCGCTCCCGGGTGGGCTCGAACCACCAACCTATTGGTAAACAGCCGAACGCGCTAACCATTGAGCCACGGAAGATCAGAAATTAAATGGTTGTCACGTATTGTGGAAAAGTTTTGACTTTTAACGCTACATCTGAGACCCCACAACACCTCTTCCGGGTGGGCTCGAACCACCAACCTTTCGATTAAGTGCTCGACGCGCTAATTATTGCGCCACGGAAGGCCAAAAATTAAATGTTCGTCAGGTATTGTGGAAAAACTCTGACATTTTACGTAACATCTGTGACGTCACAACACCGCTCCCGGATGGGCTCGAACCACCAACCTTTCGGTTAACAGCCGAACGCGCTAGCCATTGCGCCACGGACGCCCAAAAATTAAATGGTTGTCAGGTTTTGTTGAAAAGTTACGACTTTTCACGCTACATCTGAGACCCCATAAAACCTCTCTTTTGGGCTCGAACCACCAACCTTTCGGTTAACAGCTGAACGCGCTAACCATTGCGCCACGGAAGCCCAAAAATTAAATGGTCGTCAGGTATTGTGGAAAAACTTTGGCCATTTACGTTACATTTGAGATCCAAAAACACCGCTCCCGGGTGGGCTCGAACCACCAAGCTATTGGTTAACAGCCGAACGCGCTAACCATTGAGCCACGAAAGATCAGAAAATAAATGGTTATCACGTATTATGGAAAAAGTTTGACTTTTCACGCTACATCTGAGACCTCACAACACCTCTCCCGGGTGGGCTCGAACCACCAACCTTTCGATTAACAGCTGAACGCGCTAACCATTGCGCCACGGAAGCCCAAAAAATAAATGCTCGTCAGGTATTGAGGTAAAACTTTGACTTTTTACTTCACATCCGAGACCTCACAACACCGCTCCCGGATGGGCTCGAACCACCAACCTTTCGATTAACAGCTGAACGCGCTGACCATTGCGCCACTGAAGCCCAAAAATTAAATTTTCGTCAGGTATTGAGGTAAAACCTTGTCTTTTTACTTCACATCTGAGACCTCACAACACCGCTCCCGGATGGGCTCGAACCACCAACCTTTCGGTTAACAGCCGAACGCGCTAACCATTCGCCACGGACGCCCAAAAATTAAATGGTCGTCAGGTATTGTGGAAAAACTTTGGCTATTTACGTTACATTTGAGATCCAAAAACACCGCTCCCGGGTGGGCTCGAACCACCAACCTATTGGTTAACAGCCGAACGCGCTAACCATTGAGCCACGGAAGATCAGAAATTAAATGGTTGTCACGTATTGTGGAAAAGTTTTGACTTTTAACGCCACATCTGAGACCCCACAACACCTCTTCCGGGTGGGCTCGAACCACCAACCTTTCGATTAAGTGCTCGACGCGCTAATTATTGCGCCACGGAAGGCCAAAAATTAAATGTTCGTCAGGTATTGTGGAAAAACTCTGACATTTTACGTAACATCTGAGACGTCACAACACCGCTCCCGGATGGGCTCGAACCACCAACCTTTCGGTTAACAGCCGAACGCGCTAGCCATTGCGCCACGGACGCCCAAAAATTAAATGGTTGTCAGGTTTTGTTGAAAAGTTACGACTTTTCACGCTACATCTGAGACCCCACAAAACCTCTCTTTTGGGCTCGAACCACCAACCTTTCGGTTAACAGCTGAACGCGCTAACCATTGCGCCACGGAAGCCCAAAAATTAAATGGTCGTCAGGTATTGTGGAAAAACTTTGGCCATTTACGTTACATTTGAGATCCAAAAACACCGCTCCCGGGTGCGCTCGAACCACCAAGCTATTGATTAACAGCCGAACGCGCTAACCATTGAGCCACGAAAGATCAGAAAATAAATGGTTATCACGTATTATGGAAAAAGTTTGACTTTTCACGCTACATCTGAGACCTCACAACACCTCTCCCGGGTGGGCTCGAACCACCAACCTTTCGATTAACAGCTGAACGCGCTAACCATTGCGCCACGGAAGCCCAAAAAATAAATGCTCGTCAGGTATTGAGGTAAAACTTTGACTTTTTACTTCACATCCGAGACCTCACAACACCGCTCCCGGATGGGCTCGAACCACCAACCTTTCGATTAACAGCCGAACGCGCTAACCATTGAGCCACGGAAGCTCAGAAATTAAATGGTTGTCACGTATTGTGGAAAAGTTTTGGCTTTTTACGCTACATCTGAGACCCCACATCACCTCTTCCGGGTGGGCTCGAACCACCAACCTTTCGATTAACAGCTGAACGCGCTAACCATTGCGCCACGGAAGCCCAAAAAATAAATGTTCGTCAGGTATTGTGGAAAAGTTACGACTTTTCACGCTACATCTGAGACCCCACAAAACCTCTCTCGTTTGGGCTCGAACCACCAACCTTTCGGTTAACAGCTGAACGCGCTAACCATTGCGCCACTGAAGCCCAAAAATTAAATGTTCGTCAGGTATTGTGGAAAAACTCTGACATTTTACGTTACATCTGAGACGTCACAACACTTCTCCCGGATGGGCTCGACACCAAAATATTGGTTAATAGCCGAACGCGCTAACCATTGAGCCACGGAAGCTCAGAAATTAAATGGTTGTCAGGTATTGATGAAAAGTTACGACTTTTCAAGCTACATCTGAGACCCCACAAAACCTCTCTCGTTTGGGCTCGAACCACCAACCTTTCGGTTAACAGCTGAACGCGCTGACCATTGCGCCACTGAAGCCCAAAAATTAAATGTTCGTCAGGTATTGTGGAAAAACTCCGACATTTTACGTTACATCTGAGACGTCATAACACTTCTCCCGGATGGGCTCGAACCACCAACCTATTGGTTAATAGCCGAACGGGCTAACCATTGCGCCACTGAAGCCCAAAAATTAAATTTTCGTCAGGTATTGAGGTAAAACTTTGACTTTTTACTTCACATCCGAGACCTCACAACACCGCTCCCGGATGGGCTCGAACCACCAACCTTTCGATTAACAGCCGAACGCGCTAACCATTGAGCCTCGGAAGCTCAGAAATTAAATGGTTGTCACGTATTGTGGAAAAGTTTTGACTTTTTACGCTACATCTGAGACCCCACATCACCTCTTCCGGGTGGGCTCGAACCACCAACCCTTCGATTAACAGCTGATTGCGCTAACCATTGCGCCACAGAAGCCCAAAAGTTAAATGTTCGTGAGGTGTTGTGGAAAAACTCTGACATTTTACGTTACATCTGAGACGTCACAACACCGCTCCCGGGAGGGCTCGAACCACCAACCTTTCGGTTAACAGCTGAACGCGCTGACCATTGCGCCACTGAAGCCCAAAAATTAAATTTTCGTCAGGTATTGAGGTAAAACCTTGACTTTTTACTTCTCATCTGAGACCTCACAACACCGCTCCCGGATGGGTTCGAACCACCAACCTTTCGGTTAACAGCCGAACGCGCTAACCATTCGCCACGGACGCCCAAAAATTAAATGGTCGTCAGGTATTGTGGAAAAACTTTGGCTATTTACGTTACATTTGAGATCCAAAAACACCGCTCCCGGGTGGGCTCGAACCACCAACCTATTGGTTAACAGCCGAACGCGCTAACCATTGAGCCACGGAAGATCAGAAATTAAATGGTTGTCACGTATTGTGGAAAAGTTTTGACTTTTAACGCTACATCTGAGACCCCACAACACCTCTTCCGGGTGGGCTCAAACCACCAACCTTTCGATTAAGAGCTGGACGCGCTAATTACTGCGCCACGGAAGCCCAAAAATTAAATGTTCGTCAGGTATTGTGGAAAAACTCTGACATTTTACGTAACATCTGAGACGTCACAACACCGCTCCCGGATGGGCTCGAACCACCAACCTTTCGGTTAACAGCCGAACGCGCTAGCCATTGCGCCACGGACGCCCAAAAATTAAATGGTTGTCAGGTATTGTTGAAAAGTTACGACTTTTCACGCTACATCTGAGACCCCACAAATCCTCTCTCGTTTGGGCTCGAACCACCAACCTTTCGGTTAACAGCTGAACGCACTAACCATTGCGCCACGGAAGCCCAAAAATTAAATGGTCGTCAGGTATTGTAGAAAAACTTTGGCTATTTACGTTACATTTGAGATCCAAAAACACCGCTCCCGGGTGGGCTCGAACCACCAAGCTATTGGTTAACAGCCGAACGCGCTAACCATTGAGCCACGAAAGATCAGAAATTAAATGGTTGTCACGTATTGTGGAAAAGTTTTGACTTTTAACGCTACATCTGAGACCCCACAACACCTCTTCCGGGTGGGCTCGAACCACCAACCTTTCGATTAAGTGCTCGACGCGCTAATTATTGCGCCACGGAAGGCCAAAAATTAAATGTTCGTCAGGTATTGTGGAAAAACTCTGACATTTTACGTAACATCTGAGACGTCACAACACCGCTCCCGGATGGGCACGAACCACCAACCTTTCGGTTAACAGCCGAACGCGCTAGCCATTGCGCCACGGACGCCCAAAAATTAAATGGTTGTCAGGTTTTGTTGAAAAGTTACGACTTTTCACGCTACATCTGAGACCCCACAAAACCTCTCTTTTGGGCTCGAACCACCAACCTTTCGGTTAACAGCTGAACGCGCTAACCATTGCGCCACGGAAGCCCAAAAATTAAATGGTCGTCAGGTATTGTGGAAAAACTTTGGCCATTTACGTTACATTTGAGATCCAAAAACACCGCTCCCGGGTGCGCTCGAACCACCAAGCTATTGATTAACAGCCGAACGCGCTAACCATTGAGCCACGAAAGATCAGAAAATAAATGGTTATCACGTATTATGGAAAAAGTTTGACTTTTCACGCTACATCTGAGACCTCACAACAACTCTCCCGGGTGGGCTCGAACCACCAACCTTTCGATTAACAGCTGAACGCGCTAACCATTGCGCCACGGAAGCCCAAAAAATAAATGCTCGTCTGGTATTGAGGTAAAACTTTGACTTTTTACTTCACATCCGAGACCTCACAACACCGCTCCCGGATGGGCTCGAACCACCAACCTTTCGATTAACAGCCGAACGCGCTAACCATTGAGCCACGGAAGCTCAGAAATTAAATGGTTGTCACGTATTGTGGAAAAGTTTTGGCTTTTTACGCTACATCTGAGACCCCACATCACCTCTTCCGGGTGGGCTCGAACCACCAACCTTTCGATTAACAGCTGAACGCGCTAACCATTGCGCCACGGAAGCCCAAAAAATAAATGTTCGTCAGGTATTGTGGAAAAACTCTGACATTTTACGTTACATCTGAGACATCACAACACCGCTCCCGGATGGGATCGAACCACCAACCTATTGGTTAACAGCCGAACGCGCTAACCATTGAGCCACGGAAGCTCAGAAATTAAATGGTTGTCAGGTATTGTTGAAAAGTTACGACTTTTCACGCTACATCTGAGACCCCACAAAACCTCTCTCGTTTGGGCTCGAACCACCAACCTTTCGGTTAACAGCTGAACGCGCTAACCATTGCGCCACTGAAGCCCAAAAATTAAATGTTCGTCAGGTATTGTGGAAAAACTCTGACATTTTACGTTACATCTGAGACGTCACAACACTTCTCCCGGATGGGCTCGACACCAAAATATTGGTTAATAGCCGAACGCGCTAACCATTGAGCCACGGAAGCTCAGAAATTAAATGGTTGTCAGGTATTGATGAAAAGTTACGACTTTTCAAGCTACATCTGAGACCCCACAAAACCTCTCTCGTTTGGGCTCGAACCACCAACCTTTCGGTTAACAGCTGAACGCGCTGACCATTGCGCCACTGAAGCCCAAAAATTAAATGTTCGTCAGGTATTGTGGAAAAACTCCGACATTTTACGTTACATCTGAGACGTCATAACACTTCTCCCGGATGGGCTCGAACCACCAACCTATTGGTTAATAGCCGAACGGGCTAACCATTGCGCCACTGAAGCCCAAAAATTAAATTTTCGTCAGGTATTGAGGTAAAACTTTGACTTTTTACTTCACATCCGAGACCTCACAACACCGCTCCCGGATGGGCTCGAACCACCAACCTTTCGATTAACAGCCGAACGCGCTAACCATTGAGCCTCGGAAGCTCAGAAATTAAATGGTTGTCACGTATTGTGGAAAAGTTTTGACTTTTTACGCTACATCTGAGACCCCACATCACCTCTTCCGGGTGGGCTCGAACCACCAACCCTTCGATTAACAGCTGATTGCGCTAACCATTGCGCCACAGAAGCCCAAAAGTTAAATGTTCGTGAGGTGTTGTGGAAAAACTCTGACATTTTACGTTACATCTGAGACGTCACAACACCGCTCCCGGGAGGGCTCGAACCACCAACCTTTCGGTTAACAGCTGAACGCGCTGACCATTGCGCCACTGAAGCCCAAAAATTAAATTTTCGTCAGGTATTGAGGTAAAACCTTGACTTTTTACTTCTCATCTGAGACCTCACAACACCGCTCCCGGATGGGCTCGAACCACCAACCTTTCGGTTAACAGCCGAACGCGCTAACCATTCGCCACGGACGCCCAAAAATTAAATGGTCGTCAGGTATTGTGGAAAAACTTTGGCTATTTACGTTACATTTGAGATCCAAAAACACCGCTCCCGGGTGGGCTCGAACCACCAACCTATTGGTTAACAGCCGAACGCGCTAACCATTGAGCCACGGAAGATCAGAAATTAAATGGTTGTCACGTATTGTGGAAAAGTTTTGACTTTTAACGCTACATCTGAGACCCCACAACACCTCTTCCGGGTGGGCTCAAACCACCAACCTTTCGATTAAGAGCTGGACGCGCTAATTACTGCGCCACGGAAGCCCAAAAATTAAATGTTCGTCAGGTATTGTGGAAAAACTCTGACATTTTACGTAACATCTGAGACGTCACAACACCGCTCCCGGATGGGCTCGAACCACCAACCTTTCGGTTAACAGCCGAACGCGCTAGCCATTGCGCCACGGACGCCCAAAAATTAAATGGTTGTCAGGTATTGTTGAAAAGTTACGACTTTTCACGCTACATCTGAGACCCCACAAATCCTCTCTCGTTTGGGCTCGAACCACCAACCTTTCGGTTAACAGCTGAACGCACTAACCATTGCGCCACGGAAGCCCAAAAATTAAATGGTCGTCAGGTATTGTAGAAAAACTTTGGCTATTTACGTTACATTTGAGATCCAAAAACACCGCTCCCGGGTGGGCTCGAACCACCAAGCTATTGGTTAACAGCCGAACGCGCTAACCATTGAGCCACGAAAGATCAGAAAATAAATGGTTATCACGTATTATGGAAAAAGTTTGACTTTTCACGCTACATCTGAGACCTCACAACACCTCTCCCGGGTGGGCTCGAACCACCAACCTTTCGGTTAACAGCCGAACGCGCTAACCATTGCGCCACGGAAGCCCAAAAATTAAATTTTCGTCAGGTATTGAGGTAAAACTATGACTTTTTACTTCACATCCGAGACCTCACAACACCGCTCCCGGATGGGATCGAACCACCAACCTTTCGATTGACAGCCGAACGCGCTAACCATTGAGCCACGGAAGCTCAGAAATTAAATGGTTGTCACGTATTGTGGAAAAGTTTTGACTTTTTACGCTACATCTGAGACCCCACAACACCTCTTCCGGGTGGGCTCGAACCACCAACCTTTCGATTAACAGCTGAACGCGCTAACCATTGCGCCACGGAAGCCCAAAAATTAAATGTTCGTCAGGTATTGTGGAAAAACTCTGACATTTTACGTTACATCTGAGACATCACAACACCGCTCCCGGATGGGCTAGAACCTCCAACCTATAGGTTAACAGCCGAACGCGCTAACCATTGAGCCACGGAAGCTCAGAAATTAAATGGTTGTCAGGTATTGATGAAAAGTTACGACTTTTCAAGCTACATCTGAGACCCCACAAAACCTCTCTCGTTTGGGCTCGAACCACCAACCTTTCGGTTAACAGCTGAACGCGCTGACCATTGCGCCACTGAAGCCCAAAAATTAAATGTTCGTCAGGTATTGTGGAAAAACTCCGACATTTTACGTTACATCTGAGACGTCACAACACTTCTCCCGGATGGGCTCGAACCACCAACCTATTGGTTAATAGCCGAACGCGCTAACCATTGCGCCACTGAAGCCCAAAAATTAAATTTTCGTCAGGTATTGAGGTAAAACTTTGACTTTTTACTTCACATCTGAGGCCTCACAACACCGCTCCCGGATGGGCTCGAACCACCAACCTTTCGGTTAACAGCCGAACGCGCTAACCATTGCGCCACGGACGCACGAAAAAAATGGTCGTCAGGTATTGCGGAAAAACTTTGGCTATTTACGTTACATTTGAGATCCAAAAACACCGCTCCCGGGTGGGCTCGAACCACCAAGCTATTGGTTAACAGCCGAACGCGCTAACCATTGAGCCACGAAAGATCAGAAAATAAATGGTTATCACGTATTATGGAAAAAGTTTGACTTTTCACGCTTCATCTGAGACCTCACAACACCTCTCCCGGGTGGGCTCGAATACCAACCTTTCGATTAACAGCTGAACGCGCTAACCATTGCGCCACGGAAGCCCAAAAATTAAATTTTCGTCAGGTATTGAGGTAAAACTATGACTTTTTACTTCACATACGAGACCTCACAACACCGCTCCCGGATGGGATCGAACCACCAACCTTTCGATTGACAGCCGAACGCGCTAACCATTGAGCCACGGAAGCTCAGAAATTAAATGGTTGTCACGTATTGTGGAAAAGTTTTGACTTTTTACGCTACATCTGAGACCCCACAACACCTCTTCCGGGTGGGCTCGAACCACCAACCTTTCGATTAACAGCTGAACGCGCTAACCATTGCGCCACGGAAGCCCAAAAATTAAATGTTCGTCAGGTATTGTGGAAAAACTCTGACATTTTACGTTACATCTGAGACATCACAACACCGCTCCCGGATGGGCTAGAACCTCCAACCTATAGGTTAACAGCCGAACGCGCTAACCATTGAGCCACGGAAGCTCAGAAATTAAATGGTTGTCAGGTATTGATGAAAAGTTACGACTTTTCAAGCTACATCTGAGACCCCACAAAACCGCTCTCGTTTGGGCTCGAACCACCAACCTTTCGGTTAACAGCTGAACGCGCTGACCATTGCGCCACTGAAGCCCAAAAATTAAATGTTCGTCAGGTATTGTGGAAAAACTCCGACATTTTACGTTACATCTGAGACGTCACAACACTTCTCCCGGATGGGCTCGAACCACCAACCTATTGGTTAATAGCCGAACGCGCTAACCATTGCGCCACTGAAGCCCAAAAATTAAATTTTCGTCAGGTATTGAGGTAAAACTTTGACTTTTTACTTCACATCTGAGGCCTCACAACACCGCTCCCGGATGGGCTCGAACCACCAACCTTTCGGTTAACAGCCGAACGCGCTAACCATTGCGCCACGGACGCCCAAGAAAAATGGTCGTCAGGTATTGCGGAAAAACTTTGGCTATTTACGTTACATTTGAGATCCAAAAACACCGCTCCCGGGTGAGCTCGAAGCACCAAGCTATTGGTTAACAGCCGAACGCGCTAACCATTGAGCCACGAAAGATCAGAAAATAAATGGTTATCACGTATTATGGAAAAAGTTTGACTTTTCACGCTTCATCTGAGACCTCACAACACCTCTCCCGGGTGGGCTCGAATACCAACCTTTCGATTAACAGCTGAACGCGCTAACCATTGCGCCACGGAAGCCCAAAAATTAAATGCTCGTCAGGTATTGTGGAAAAACTCTGACATTTTACGTTACATCTGAGACGTCACAACACCGCTCCCGGGAGGGCTCGAACCACCAACCTTTCGGTTAACAGCTGAACGCGCTGACCATTGCGCCACTGAAGCCCAAAAATTAAATTTTCGTCAGGTATTGAGGTAAAACCTTGTCTTTTTACTTCACATCTGAGACCCCACAACACCTCTTCCGGGTGGGCTCGAACCACCAACCTTTCGATTAAGTGCTCGACGCGCTTATTATTGCGCCACGGAAGGCCAAAAATTAAATGTTCGTCAGGTATTGTGGAAAAACTCTGACATTTTACGTAACATCTGAGACGTCACAACACCGCTCCCGGATGGGCTCGAACCACCAACCTTTCGGTTAACAGCCGAACGCGCTAGCCATTGCGCCACGGACGCCCAAAAATTAAATGGTTGTCAGGTTTTGTTGAAAAGTTACGACTTTTCACGCTACATCTGAGACCCCACAAAACCTCTCTTTTGGGCTCGAACCACCAACCTTTCGGTTAACAGCTGAACGCGCTAACCATTGCGCCACGGAAGCCCAAAAATTAAATGGTCGTCAGGTATTGTGGAAAAACTTTGGCCATTTACGTTACATTTGAGATCCAAAAACACCGCTCCCGGGTGGGCTCGAACCACCAAGCTATTGGTTAACAGCCGAACGCGCTAACCATTGAGCCACGAAAGATCAGAAAATAAATGGTTATCACGTATTATGGAAAAAGTTTGACTTTTCACGCTACATCTGAGACCTCACATCACCTCTTCCGGGTGGGCTCGAACCACCAACCTTTCGATTAACAGCTGAACGCGCTAACCATTGCGCCACGGAAGCCCAAAAAATAAATGTTCGTCAGGTATTGTGGAAAAACTGACATTTTACGTTACATCTGAGACATCACAACACCGCTCCCGGATGGGCTAGAACCACCAACCTATTGGTTAACAGCCGAACGCGCTAACCATTGAGCCACGGAAGCTCAGAAATTAAATGGTTGTCAGGTATTGTTGAAAAGTTACGACTTTTCACGCTACATCTGAGACCCCACAAAACCTCTCTCGTTTGGGCTCGAACCACCAACCTTTCGGTTAACAGCTGAACGCGCTGACCATTGCGCCACTGAAGCCCAAAAAAAATGGTCGTCAGGTATTGCGGAAAAACTTTGGCTATTTACGTTACATTTGAGATCCAAAAACACCGCTCCCGGGTGGGCTCGAACCACCAACCTTTCGGTTAACAGCCGAACGCGCTAACCATTGCGCCACGGACGCCCAAAAAAAATGGTCGTCAGGTATTGCGGAAAACTTTGGCTATTTACGTTACATTTGAGATCCAAAAACACCGCTCCCGGGTGGGCTCGAACCACCAAGCTATTGGTTAACAGCCGAACGCGCTAACCATTGAGCCACGAAAGATCAGAAAATAAATGGTTATCACGTATTATGGAAAAAGTTTGGCTTTTCACGCTTCATCTGAGACCTCACAACACCTCTCCCGTGTGGGCTCGAACCACCAACCTTTCGATTAACAGCTGAACGCGCTAACCATTGCGCCACGCAAGCCCAAAAATTAAATGTTCGTCAGGTATTGTGGAAAAACTCTGACATTTTACGTTACATCTGAGACGTCACAACACTTCTCCCGGATAGGCTCGAACCACCAACCAATTGGTTAACAGCCGAACGCGCTAACCATTGAGCCACAGAAGCTCAGAAATTAAATGGTTGTTAGGTTTTGTGGATAAGTGTGACATTATGCTTTGTATTATTAGTAGGTCAGTTTATGAACAGCCCCATATTAGCTTAATGTCTATTATTTATCTAATCTCTCTTGTATAAAAAGGCCCCCTCTCTGTGTTAAAAATTCAGTCTATCTCGGACCTCGATCATGTATAAATCATTGTAAATAAAACCATAGTTTTAAAGTATCAACTCCTGTGTAGTCGTACAAACACACAACATGGTGTCAGAAGTTCGTTAATGTGGTATTTAGTCGCGCGATATCACGGTTAGCTTTAATTCGTTAATCAGTAATCGACTAGATTTGCGGTCTACCTCGACACGGAAAATGCAGAACGCCGCATCCTTTCAAGTGCAACCGCCTTGCCAATTCAACTTTTCGAATTCCAATGAGTGGCCCCGATGGAGGAGGAGGTTCGAGAGATTCAGATCCGCGTCCGGTCTTAGTTCCAAGACAGGAGAGGAACAAGTCAACGCGTTAATATACATGATGGGCGACAAAGCTGATGACGTATTCTTGTCATTTACGTTTGCCACCGATGCAGAGAAGTCTGACTTCAATGTCGTTATCAATAAATTCGAAGGACATTTCATTCTCCGGAGGAACGTTATCTACGAGCGAGCAACCTTCAACTCACGAGTTCAGCAAGATGGCGAACCGGTAGAAGAGTTTATCACCGCGTGTCGAGCCCAGATTGAGAAATGTGCCTACGGAACTCTCCAAGACGAATTGCTGAGAGACCGAATAGTAGTCTGGGTGCGAGACAAAGCCCTGTCGGAAAAAATGCAATTAGACGGAAACCTTACACTGGAGAAAGCGATCTCAACCGCCCGCCATGCCGAAGAAGTTCGCCGACAACAACAAGAATTAAACGCAGGAAGTTATAAAAACGGAACTCCGGCTGTTGTCGAAAAGCTTGGCTCTCGAAACACCTCTCAGACGAAGGAGAACAGGCGACCAAGAGCAACTCATCCTTCAAGACCAATTCAACGCGATCAAAAGGTTACTTCAGATACCTGCAAGAAATGCGGAATATTCGAGAAACACAATCGAGAGCGATGCCCAGCATATAGAGCAGTTTGCAGGAAGTGTAAGAAGATTGGCCGCTACGAGCGTGTGTGTCAAAGGTCAACCACCAACTACAATCGTGAGGTCACATCGCAAATGATCTCTGTGGATGAAGATGACTCAACGCCAATGGATACGTTCTTGGGAAAAGTCAGCAGCGACGAGATACAAGATCGTTGGATGGTAAACATTAGGATTAATGCAAAACAAGTTCAATTCAAGATAGATACCGGCGCGGACGTTTGCGTATTACCAGACTAGCTATACAAGGCGAAATTTCAAGACTTAGCACTGAATAAATCTGACCGACGTCTGTTTGGACCAGGGAAGACCTTGATTAACTGCAAAGGTTTCATTGAAGCCTACCTGTCAAGTAGAGATACCACCATCCATGACAAGGTCTATGTCATCGACCAATTGCAAGTTCCACTTCTAAGCCTCAGAGCAAGTGAAGACCTGAAAATAGTTCAAAGAATCGATGAGCTGCAACTCACGGAGACGAGTATAAGACCAAAGGACCATTATCCTCAACTATTTACCGGCTTAGGACGAGTCAAACGAAGCTACAAACTGAAGCTGAAACCGAACGCAGTACCGTATGCAGTGACGACTCCACGTCGAGTTGCGATTCCTTTGATGTCACAAGTCGAAGCTGAATTGAAACGAATGGTGGACTTGGGAGTAATCCGGAGAGTCGAGGACCCCACAGACTGGTGCGCTCCCATGGTGGTCGTGAGAAAGGATTCTGGCGAATTAAGGATATGCGTGGATTATACGCAACTGAATAACTACGTACAACGTGAACGGTACCAGATACCGGCTGTAGACCATACGCTTGGACGACTGGCTGGAGCCGAGATCTTCTCAAAACTTGATTGTAATTCCGGTTATTGGCAGATACCGCTACATCCGGACTCCATATTACTAACGACTTTCATGACGCCATTTGGAAGATATTGCTGCAATTGCCTGCCCTTTGGTTTAACATCTGCATCCGAGCACTACCAAAGCCAAATGTCTTCGTATATTGAAGGCGTCAAGAACACAGTTTGTCATCAGGACGACATTCTAGTATGGGGCAAGGACATGGCCGAACATGATGAAAACCTAAAGGAAGTTCTCGAAAGATTGAAAGACCAAGGAGTCACGCTCAATGAAAGGAAATGCCTCTTTGGAGTCAAAAGGATCAAGTTTTTGGGGCACGTAATAGACAGTGCCGGGATCAGTCCAGACGAGGAGAAGGTTCGAGCCATAGTCGAGATGAAATCACCATCTGATGTCGCAGAGCTACGTCGTCTATTAGGAATGGTAAATTATCTTGGAAAGTTCATTCCCCGAATGGCCGAGCAGCTTAAACCACTAAGTAGTCTATTGAGCACCAAGAACAGCTGGATTTGGGGCCCAAGTCAAGAAATGGCCTTCAAATACCTCAAGACGACGCTCACAAGCAAGCCTGTTTTGGGTATCTTCGATCTGAGGAAGCCAACAGTAGTATCCGCCGATGCGTCAAGCTATGGGATTGGAGCAATACTTCGACAAGAACAAGCCCATGGAACTTACAAAGTCATTGCCTATGCCTCGAAGACGTTATCCTCGACAGAACAACGCTATGCGCAGATCGAGAAGGAGGCGTATGCATTAACGTGGGCATGCCAGCGATTTGAGGATTTCATAACGGGTATAACAATAAAGCTAGAAACTGATCATCAGCCCCTTGTTTCCATATTGCATTCGAAACAACTGGACGATTTATCTCCGAGACTGCAAAGGCTACGTCTACGCATGATGCGATACTCGTACAAGGTCTCCTACGTGCCTGGAAAATCCTTAGTTGCCGCTGATACATTGTCTAGAGCTCCGTTGATAGACGTTGACGACAACGAGCTACAACAAGAAATTTCTGCTCACGTACAGTTAGTAATGATGAACCTACCCACTACAGATCCAAAGCTTGCGGAAATTCTTCATAAACAACAGGAAGATGCTACATGCAGAACATTACAACGTTACCTCGAACATGGATGGCCGGAGAAAAAACGCGTACACAGTAGTTGTAATGACTACTTCAGCTACAGGCATGAAATCACCATCCAAGACGGAATCATCATGAAAGGCAGCAGACTGCTCATTCCAAGTTCCATGCGTCCAGAAATAATGGATCGAATTCATCAAGGTCACATGGGAATCGTCAAATGTCGAGAAAGAGCCAAACAATCCGTCTGGTGGCCTGGAATTTCACGGGAAATCGAAGATAAGGTGAAAAGATGCGAACGATGACTCAAAGAATCAGTCAGCTTTCATGAGCCCTTAAAGCCAACAAGCTTACCCGAACGACCATGGCAAGCAGTTGCCATAGATATGCTACATCATGGGGGAAAATGGTACCTGGTCATGATGGACTACTACTCAAAATATCTGGAATTGGCTCGAATGAAAGATCAAACTACAAAAACTGTCATCGAGCTCATCGAAGATATATTTGCACGACACGGAATTCCAGAGGTGGTCCGCAGCGATAATGGCACTAATTTATCATCGACAAGAACCTTGGAATTCATCGCATTCTCCAAGAAATATGGATTTCGATCTATCACGAGCAGCCCAAGATATCCTCAAAGTAATGGGTTCGCAGAAGCAGCAGTAAAGACAGCGAAATCCATTTTAAAGAAATCTGACAACATCCCTTTGGCACTCTTGGCGTACCGATCTACACCGACGTCCAATGGTTTCAGTCCAGCACAAATGCTTATGAGTCGCCATCTCCGAACAACGCTCCCATTACCGTCAAACATGCTTGTCCCGACGATCTTATCAGCAGAACGTATCAAAGAAACATCACTAACGCAGAAAAAAACTCAAACGAAATTACGACCAACGCCATAGAGTCAGAGAGCTACACAAATTAGATCTTGGGAAAAGGGTATGGATAACCGATTTACGCAAAGAAGGAACCGTTGTCGAGAAAGCAGAGGAGCCCCGATCATATATAATCGAGACGTCTAAAGGAAGGATTCGAAGAAACCGGTTCCATCTAGTTCCCCTACCGGACAGTCATCAAAATCACGGAATCAAGTCTTTCACTCCGGAATCAAGTATTGGCCCAGAGGACGTCATAGATCCACCAAACATCATTGATCGAGAGGAACCTGTCTCTGAGCCAGCCCACGACAATCATCCATGCAATGCTGAAAACATTCAAGATACCGACAGAGAGAACTTGCGAGCTGATCCATCTGAGTCCAATACCACGAGGTCACCGGAAAGTACGAATAAGAGAAAGACAAGAAGCAAATTGCCAAAAGACGACAAAGGGACAGTAACACGATCCGGAAGAATCTCAAAGCCATCGACTAAGTTAAATTTATAAAACGCATTCTTATTTGTATAAAAAAAGGGGATGTGACATTATGCTTTGTATTATTAGTAGGCCAGTTTATGAACAGCCCCATATTAGCTTAATGTCTATTATTTATCTAATCTCTCGTGTATAAAAAGGCCCCCTCTCTGTGTTAAAAATTCAGTCTATCTCGGACCTCGATCATGTATAAATCATTGTAAATAAAACCATAGTTTTAAAGTATCAACTCCTGTGTAGTCGTACAAACACACAACAATAAGTTATGACTTTTTACGTTACATCTGAGACCCTACAACACCTCTCCCAGGTGGGCTCGAACCACCATCCTTTCGGTTAACAGCCGAACGCGCTAACCATTGCGCCACGGACGCCCAAAAAAAAATGGTCGTCAGGTATTGTGGAAAAACTTTGGCTTTTTACGTTACATTAGAGATCCCACAACACCGCTCCCGGGTGGGCTCGAACCACCAAACTTTCGGTTAACAGCCGAACGCGCTAACCATTGCGCCATGGAAGCCCAAAAATTAAATGGTAGTCAGGTATTGTGGAAAAACTTTGGCTTTCTACGTTACATTTGAGATCACACAACACCGCTCCCGGGTGGGCTCGAACCACCAACCTTTCGATTAACAGGTGGACGCGCTAATTATTGCGCCACGGAAGCCCAAAAATTAAATGTTCGTCAGGTATTGTGGAAAAACTCTGACATTTTACGTAACATCTGAGACGTCACAACACCGCTCCCGGATGGGCTCGAACCACCAACCTTTCGGTTAACAGCCGAACGCGCTAACCATTGCGCCACGGACGCCCAAAAAAAAATGGTCGTCAGGTATTGTGGAAAAACTTTGGCTTTTTACGTTACATTAGAGATCCCACAACACCGCTCCCGGGTGGGCTCGAACCACCAAACTTTCGGTTAACAGCCGAACGCGCTAACCATTGCGCAACGGAAGCCCAAATATTAAATGGTCGTCAGGTATTGAGGTAAAACTTTGTCTTTTTACTTCACATCTGAGACCTCACAACACCGCTCCCGGCTGGGCTCGAACCACCACCTTTCGGTTAACAGCCGAACGCGCTAACCATTGCGCCACGGACGCCCAAAAATTAAATGGTCGTCAGGTATTGTGGAAAAACTTTGGCTATTTACGTTACATTTGAGATCCCAAAACACCGCTCCCGGATGGCCTCGAACCACCAACCTTTCGATTAACAGCCGAACGCGCTAACATTGAGCCACGGAAGCCCAAAAATTAAATGTTCGTCAGGACAATAAATAAAAATGTACCTCGATTTTTAATAACATTTTCAAAATCGACGTTTCACGGCCAAAGAAGCATATTTTGAATATTTCTACACTATTTTCAAATATAACCAATGAAACCATTATTTTTATACTTTTTGCTTTAATTCAAGCAATGAAACGATATTCATTCAAAAAACTGTTAAAATTCAATTTTCAATAAGAAATCGTATTCACGGATTTTGTGTCTTGAAGAAGAAAAACCTGCGATTTTTTCGGTACTTTTTTGAATGCATTTTTTTCTGGAGAAAGTTTTGACCGAATTCAGCTTAATTCCAATAAAACACTCATTAAAAGTGATTTCATCTCGATTGAACAATAAATAAAAATGTACCTCGATTTTTAATAACATTTTCAAAATCGACGTAACTCGGCCTAAGATATGGCCGTTGCCGAGAGTGCTAGTAAAAAATTCGAATTTAAATTAAGTGAGACAAATTAACCTTCATCTTTATAACCTTGACTTTTTACGTCACATCTGAGACCTCACAACACCGCTCCGGGATGGGGTCGAACCACCAACCTATTGGTTAACAGCCGAACGCGCTAACCATTGAGCCACGGAAGCTCAGAAATTAAATGGTTGTCAGGTATTGTGGAAAACCTTGACTTTTTACGTCACATCTGAGACCTCACAACACCGCTCCCGGATGGGCTCGAACCACCAACCTATTGGTTAACAGCCGAACGCGCTAACCATGGCGCCACGGATGCCCAAAAGTTAAATGCTCGTCATTTATTATGTAAAAACCTTGACTTTTTACGTCACATCTGAGACCTCACAACACCGCTCCCGGATGGGGTCGAACGACCAACCTATTGGTTAACAGCCGAACGCGCTAACCATTGCACCACGGAAGCCCAAAAATTAAATGGTCGTCATTTATTGTGCAAACACTTTGGCTTTCTACGTTACATTTCAGATCCCACAACACCGCTCTCGGGTGGGCTCGAACCACCAACCTATTGGTTAACAGCCGAACGCGCTAACCATTGCGCCACGGAAGCCCAAAAGTTAAATGCTCGTCAGGTATTGTGTAAAAACCTTGACTTTCTACGTCACATCTGAGACCTCACAACCCCGCTCCCGGATGGGCTCGAACCACCAACCTATTGGTTAACAGCCGAAGGCGCTAACCATTGCGCCACGGAAGCCCAAAAGTTAAATGCTCGTCAGGTATTATGTAAAAACCTTGACTTTTTACGTCACATCTGAGACCTCACAACACCGCTCCCGGATGGGGTCGAACCACCAACCTATTGGTTAACAGCCGAACGCGCTAACCATTGCGCCACGGAAGCCCAAAAATTAAATGGTCGTCATTTATTGTGCAAAAACTTTGGCTTTCTACGTTACATTTCAGATCCCACAACACCGCTCCCGGGTGGGCTCGAACCACCAACCTATTGGTTAACAGCCGAACGCGCTAACCCTTGAGCCACGGAAGCTCCGAAATTAAATGGTTGTCAGGTTTTGTTGAAAAGTTACGACTTTTCACGCTACATCTGAGACCCCACAAAACCTCTCTTTAGGGCTCGAACCACCAACCTTTCGGTTAACAGCTGAACGCGCTAACCATTGCGCCACGGAAGCCCAAAAATTAAATGGTCGTCAGGTATTGTGGAAAAACTTTGGCTATTTACGTTACATTTGAGATCCAAAAACACCGCTCCCGGGTGGGCTCGAACCACCAAGCTAATGGTTAACAGCCGAACGCGCTAACCATTGAGCCACGAAAGATCAGAAAATAAATGGTTATCACGTATTATGGAAAAGTTTTGACTTTTAACGCTACATCTGAGACCCCACAACACCTCTGGTGGGCTCAAACCACCAACCTTTCGATTAAGAGCTGGACGCGCTAATTACTGCGCCACGGAAGCCCAAACGAGAGAGGTTTTGTGGGGTCTCAGATGTAGCTTGAAAAGTCGTAACTTTTCATCAATACCTGACAACCATTTAATTTCTGAGCTTCCGTGGCTCAATGGTTAGCGCGTTCGGCTGTTAACCAATAGGTTGGTGGTTCGAGCCCACCCGGGAGCGGTGTTTTTGGATCTCAAATGTAACGTAAATAGCCAAAGTTTTTCCACAATACCTGACGACCATTTAATTTTTGGGCGTCCGTGGCGAATGGTTAGCGCGTTCGGCTGTTAACCGAAAGGTTGGTGGTTCGAGCCCATCCGGGAGCGGTGTTGTGAGGTCTCAGATGTGAAGTAAAAAGACAAGGTTTTACCTCAATACCTGACGAAAATTTAATTTTTGGGCTTCAGTGGCGCAATGGTCAGCGCGTTCAGCTGTTAACCGAAAGGTTGGTGGTTCGATCCCTCCCGGGAGCGGTGTTGTGACGTCTCAGATGTAACGTAAAATGTCAGAGTTTTTCCACAATACCTGACGAGCATTTAATTTTTGGGCTTCCGTGGCGCAATGGTTAGCGCGTTCAGCTGTTAATCGAAAGGTTGGTATTCGAGCCCACCCGGGAGAGGTGTTGTGAGGTCTCAGATGAAGCGTGAAAAGTCAAACTTTTTCCATAATACGTGATAACCATTTATTTTCTGATCTTTCGTGGCTCAATGGTTAGCGCGTTCGGCTGTTAACCAATAGCTTGGTGGTTCGAGCCCACCCGGGAGCGGTGTTTTTGGATCTCAAATGTAACGTAAATAGCCAAAGTTTTTCCGCAATACCTGACGACCATTTTTTTGGGCGTCCGTGGCGCAATGGTTAGCGCGTTCGGCTGTTAACCGAAAGGTTGGTGGTTCGAGCCCATCCGGGAGCGGTGTTGTGAGGCCTCAGATGTGAAGTAAAAAGTCAAAGTTTTACCTCAATACCTGACGAAAATTTAATTTTTGGGCTTCAGTGGCGCAATGGTTAGCGCGTTCGGCTATTAACCAATAGGTTGGTGGTTCGAGCCCATCAGGGAGAAGTGTTGTGACGTCTCAGATGTAACGTAAAATGTCAGAGTTTTTCCACAACACCTGACGAACATTTAACTTTTGGGCTTCCGTGGCGCAATGGTTAGCGCAATCAGCTGTTAATCGAAGGGTTGGTGGTTCGAGCCCGCCCGGAAGAGGTGTTGTGGGGTCTCAGATGTAACGTAAAATGTCAAAACTTTTCCACAATACGTGACAACCATTTAATTTCTGAGCTTCCGTGGCTCAATGGTTAGCGCGTTCGGCTGTCAATCGAAAGGTTGGTGGTTCGAGCCCATCCGGGAGCGGTGTTGTGAGGTCTCGGATGTGAAGTAAAAAGTCAAAGTTTTACCTCAATACCTGACGAAAATTTAATTTTTGGGCTTCAGTGGCGCAATGGTCAGCGCGTTCAGCTGTTAACCGAAAGGTTGGTGGTTCGAGCCCTCCCGGGAGCGGTGTTGTGACGTCTCAGATGTAACGTAAAATGTCAGAGTTTTTCCACAATACCTGACGAGCATTTAATTATTGGGCTTCCGTGGCGCAATGGCTAGCGCGTTCGGCTGTTAACCGAAAGGTTGGTGGTTCGAGCCCATCCGGGAGCGGTGTTGTGACGTCTCAGATGTTACGTAAAATGTCAGAGTTTTTCCACAATACCTGACGAACATTTAATTTTTGGCCTTCCGTGGCGCAATAATTAGCGCGTCGAGCACTTAATCGAAAGGTTGGTGGTTCGAGCCCACCGGAAGAGGTGTTGTGGGGTCTCAGATGTAACGTAAAATGTCAGAGTTTTTCCACAATACCTGACGAACATTTAACTTTTGGACTTCCGTGGCGCAATGGTTAGCACGTTCAGCTGTTAATCGAAGGGTTGGTGGTTCGAGCCCGCCCGGAAGAGGTGTTGTGGGGTCTCAGATGTAACGTAAAAAGTCAAAACTTTTCCACAATACGTGACAACCATTTAATTTCTGAGCTTCCGTGGCTCAATGGTTAGCGCGTTCGGCTGTCAATCGAAAGGTTGGTGGTTCGAGCCCATCCGGGAGCGGTGTTGTGAGGTCTCGGATGTGAAGTAAAAAGTCAAAGTTTTACCTCAATACCTGACGAAAATTTAATTTTTGGGCTTCCGTGGCGCAATGGTTAGCGCGTTCAGCTGTTAATCGAAAGGTTGGTGGTTCGAGCCCACCCAAGAGAGGTGTTGTGAGGTCTCAGATGTAGCGTGAAAAGTCAAACTTTTTCCATAATACGTGATAACCATTTATTTTCTGATCTTTCGTGGCTCAATGGTTAGCGCGTTCGGCTGTTAACCAATAGCTTGGTGGTTCGAGCCCGCCCGGGAGCGGTGTTTTTGGATCTCAAATGTAACGTAAATAGCCAAAGTTTTTCTACAATACCTGACGACCATTTAATTTTTGGGCTTCCGTGGCGCAATGGTTAGTGCGTTCAGCTGTTAACCGAAAGGTTGGTGGTTCGAGCCCAAACGAGAGAGGATTTGTGGGGACTCAGATGTAGCGTGAAAAGTCGTAACTTTTCAACAATACCTGACAACCATTTAATTTTTGGGCGTCCGTGGCGCAATGGCTAGCGCGTTCGGCTGTAAACCGAAAGGTTGGTGGTTCGAGCCCATCCGGGAGCGGTGTTGTGACGTCTCAGATGTTACGTAAAATGTCAGAGTTTTTCCACAATACCTGACGAACATTTAATTTTTGGGCTTCCGTGGCGCAGTAATTAGCGCGTCCAGCTCTTAATCGAAAGGTTGGTGGTTTGAGCCCACCCGGAAGAGGTGTTGTGGGGTCTCAGATGTAGCGTTAAAAGTCAAAACTTTTCCACGATACGTGACAACCATTTAATTTCTGATCTTCCGTGGCTCAATGGTTAGCGCGTTCGGCTGTTAACCAATAGGTTGGTGGTTCGAGCCCACCCGGGAGCGGTGTTTTTGGATCTCAAATGTAACGTAAATAGCCAAAGTTTTTCCACAATACCTGACGACCATTTAATTTTTGGGCTTCCGTGGCGCAATGGTTAGCGCGTTCGGCTGTTAACCAATAGGTTGGTGGTTCGAGCCCATCCGGCAGCGGTGTTGTGAGGCCTCAGATGTGAAGTAAAAAGTCAAAGTTTTACCTCAATACCTGACGAAAATTTAATTTTTGGGCTTCAGTGGCGCAATGGTTAGCGCGTTCGGCTATTAACCAATAGGTTGGTGGTTCGAGCCCATCCGGGAGAAGTGTTGTGACGTCTCAGATGTAACGTAAAATGTCAGAGTTTTTCCACAATACCTGACGAACATTTAATTTTTGGGCTTCAGTGGCGCAATGGTCAGCGCGTTCAGCTGTTAACCGAAAGGTTGGTGGTTCGAGCCCAAACGAGAGAGGTTTTGTGGGGTCTCAGATGTAGCGTGAAAAGTCGTAACTTTTCAACAATACCTGACAACCATTTAATTTATGGGCTTCCGTGGCGAATGGTTAGCGCGTTCGGCTGTTAACCGAAAGGTTGGTGGTTCGAGCCCATCCGGGAGCGGTGTTGTGAGGTCTCAGATGAGAAGTAAAAAGTCAAGTTTTTACCTCAATACCTGACGAAAATTTAATTTTTGGGCTTCAGTGGCGCAATGGTCAGCGCGTTCAGCTGTTAACCGAAAGGTTGGTGGTTCGAGCCCTCCCGGGAGCGGTGTTGTGACGTCTCAGATGTAACGTAAAATGTCAGAGTTTTTCCACAACACCTGACGAACATTTAACTTTTGGGCTTCCGTGGCGCAATGGTTAGCGCAATCAGCTGTTAATCGAAGGGTTGGTGGTTCGAGCCCGCCCGGAAGAGGTGTTGTGGGGTCTCAGATGTAACGTAAAATGTCAAAACTTTTCCACAATACGTGACAACCATTTAATTTCTGAGCTTCCGTGGCTCAATGGTTAGCGCGTTCGGCTGTCAATCGAAAGGTTGGTGGTTCGAGCCCATCCGGGAGCGGTGTTGTGAGGTCTCGGATGTGAAGTAAAAAGTCAAAGTTTTACCTCAATACCTGACGAAAATTTAATTTTTGGGCTTCAGTGGCGCAATGGTTAGCGCGTTCGGCTATTAACCAATAGGTTGGTGGTTCGAGCCCATCCGGGAGAAGTGTTGTGACGTCTCAGATGTAACGTAAAATGTCAGAGTTTTTCCACAATACCTGACGAACATTTAATTTTTGGGCTTCAGTGGCGCAATGGTCAGCGCGTTCAGCTGTTAACCGAAAGGTTGGTGGTTCGAGCCCAAACGAGAGAGGTTTTTGGGGTCTCAGATGTAGCGTGAAAAGTCGTAACTTTTCAACAATACCTGACAACCATTTAATTTATGAGCTTCCGTGGCGAATGGTTAGCGCGTTCGGCTGTTAACCGAAAGGTTGGTGGTTCGAGCCCATCCGGGAGCGGTGTTGTGAGGTCTCAGATGAGAAGTAAAAAGTCAAGGTTTTACCTCAATACCTGACGAAAATTTAATTTTTGGGCTTCAGTGGCGCAATGGTCAGCGCGTTCAGCTGTTAACCGAAAGGTTGGTGGTTCGAGCCCTCCCGGGAGCGGTGTTGTGACGTCTCAGATGTAACGTAAAATGTAAGAGTTTTTCCACAACACCTGACGAACATTTAACTTTTGGGCTTCCGTGGCGCAATGGTTAGCGCAATCAGCTGTTAATCGAAGGGTTGGTGGTTCGAGCCCGCCCGGAAGAGGTGTTGTGGGGTCTCAGATGTAACGTAAAATGTCAAAACTTTTCCACAATACGTGACAACCATTTAATTTCTGAGCTTCCGTGGCTCAATGGTTAGCGCGTTCGGGTGTCAATCGAAAGGTTGGTGGTTCGAGCCCATCCGGGAGCGGTGTTGTGAGGTCTCGGATGTGAAGTAAAAAGTCAAAGTTTTACCTCAATACCTGACGAAAATTTAATTTTTGGGCTTGAGTGGCGCAATGGTCAGCGCGTTCAGCTGTTAACCGAAAGGTTGGTGGTTCGAGCCCTCCCGGGAGCGGTGTTGTGACGTCTCAGATGTAACGTAAAATGTCAGAGTTTTTCCACAATACCTGACGAGCATTTAATTATTGGGCTTCCGTGGCGCAATGGCTAGCGCGTTCGGCTGTTAACCGAAAGGTTGGTGGTTCGAGCCCATCCGGGAGCGGTGTTGTGACGTCTCAGATGTTACGTAAAATGTCAGAGTTTTTCCACAATACCTGACGAACATTTAATTTTTGGCCTTCCGTGGCGCAATAATTAGCGCGTCGAGCACTTAATCGAAAGGTTGGTGGTTCGAGCCCACCGGAAGAGGTGTTGTGGGGTCTCAGATGTAACGTAAAATGTCAGAGTTTTTCCACAATACCTGACGAACATTTAACTTTTGGACTTCCGTGGCGCAATGGTTAGCGCGTTCAGCTGTTAATCGAAGGGTTGGTGGTTCGAGCCCGCCCGGAAGAGGTGTTGTGGGGTCTCAGATGTAACGTAAAAATTCAAAACTTTTCCACAATACGTGACAACCATTTAATTTCTGAGCTTCCGTGGCTCAATGGTTAGCGCGTTCGGCTGTCAATCGAAAGGTTGGTGGTTCGAGCCCATCCGGGAGCGGTGTTGTGACGTCTCAGATGTTACGTAAAATGTCAGAGTTTTTCCACAATACCTGACGAACATTTAATTTTTGGCCTTCCGTGGCGCAATAATTAGCGCGTCGAGCACTTAATCGAAAGGTTGGTGGTTCGAGCCCACCCGGAAGAGGTGTTGTGGGGTCTCAGACGTAGCGTTAAAAGTCAAAACGTTTCCACAATACGTGACAACCATTTAATTTCTGATCTTCCGTGGCTCAATGGTTAGCGCGTTCGGCTGTTAACCAATAGGTTGGTGGTTCGAGCCCACCCGGTTGCGGTGTTTTTGGATCTCAAATGTAACGTAAATAGCCAAAGTTTTTCCACAATACCCGACGACCATTTAATTTTTGGGCGTCCGTGGCGAATGGTTAGCGCGTTCGGCTGTTAACCGAAAGGTTGGTGGTTCGAGCCCATCCGGGAGCGGTGTTGTGAGGTCTCAGATGTGAAGTAAAAAGACAAGGTTTTACCTCAATACCTGACGAAAATTTAATTTTTGGGCTTCAGTGGCGCAATGGTTAGCGCGTTCAGCTGTTAACCGAAAGGTTGGTGGTTCGAGCCCTCCCGGGAGCGGTGTTGTGACGTCTCAGATGTAACGTAAAATGTCAGAGTTTTTCCACAATACCTGACGAGCATTTAATTTTTGGGCTTCCGTGGCGCAATGGTTAGCGCGTTCAGCTGTTAATCGAAAGGTTGGTATTCGAGCCCACCCGGGAGAGGTGTTGTGAGGTCTCAGATGAAGCGTGAAAAGTCAAACTTTTTCCATAATACGTGATAACCATTTATTTTCTGATCTTTCGTGGCTCAATGGTTAGCGCGTTCGGCTGTTAACCAATAGCTTGGTGCTTCGAGCCCACCCGGGAGCGGTGTTTTTGGATCTCAAATGTAACGTAAATAGCCAAAGTTTTTCCGCAATACCTGACGGCCATTTTTCTTGGGCGTCCGTGGCGCAATGGTTAGCGCGTTCGGCTGTTAACCGAAAGGTTGGTGGTTCGAGCCCATCCGGGAGCGGTGTTGTGAGGCCTCAGATGTGAAGTAAAAAGTCAAAGTTTTACCTCAATACCTGACGAAAATTTAATTTTTGGGCTTCAGTGGCGCAATGGTTAGCGCGTTCGGCTATTAACCAATAGGTTGGTGGTTCGAGCCCATCCGGGAGAAGTGTTGTGACGTCTCAGATGTAACGTAAAATGTCGGAGTTTTTCCACAATACCTGACGAACATTTAATTTTTGGGCTTCCGTGGCGCAATGGTTAGCGCGTTCAGCTGTTAATCGAAAGGTTGGTGGTTCGAGCCCACCCGGAAGAGGTGTTGTGGGGTCTCAGATGTAGCGTAAAAAGTCAAAACTTTTCCACAATACGTGACAACCATTTAATTTCTGAGCTTCCGTGGCTCAATGGTTAGCGCGTTCGGCTGTCAATCGAAAGGTTGGTGGTTCGATCCCATCCGGGAGCGGTGTTGTGAGGTCTCGTATGTGAAGTAAAAAGTCATAGTTTTACCTCAATACCTAACGAAAATTTAATTTTTGGGCTTCCGTGGCGCAATGGTTAGCGCGTTCAGCTGTTAATCGAAAGGTTGGTATTCGAGCCCACCCGGGAGAGGTGTTGTGAGGTCTCAGATGAAGCGTGAAAAGTCAAACTTTTTCCATAATACGTGATAACCATTTATTTTCTGATCTTTCGTGGCTCAATGGTTAGCGCGTTCGGCTGTTAACCAATAGCTTGGTGGTTCGAGCCCACCCGGGAGCGGTGTTTTTGGATCTCAAATGTAACGTAAATAGCCAAAGTTTTTCCGCAATACCTGACGACCATTTTTTTCGTGCGTCCGTGGCGCAATGGTTAGCGCGTTCGGCTGTTAACCGAAAGGTTGGTGGTTCGAGCCCATCCGGGAGCGGTGTTGTGAGGCCTCAGATGTGAAGTAAAAAGTCAAAGTTTTACCTCAATACCTGACGAAAATTTAATTTTTGGGCTTCAGTGGCGCAATGGTTAGCGCGTTCGGCTATTAACCAATAGGTTGGTGGTTCGAGCCCATCCGGGAGAAGTGTTATGACGTCTCAGATGTAACGTAAAATGTCGGAGTTTTTCCACAATACCTGACGAACATTTAATTTTTGGGCTTCAGTGGCGCAATGGTCAGCGCGTTCAGCTGTTAACCGAAAGGTTGGTGGTTCGAGCCCAAACGAGAGAGGTTTTGTGGGGTCTCAGATGTAGCTTGAAAAGTCGTAACTTTTCATCAATACCTGACAACCATTTAATTTCTGAGCTTCCGTGGCTCAATGGTTAGCGCGTTCGGCTGTTAACCTATAGGTTGGAGGTTCTAGCCCATCCGGGAGCGGTGTTGTGATGTCTCAGATGTAACGTAAAATGTCAGGGTTTTTCCACAATACCTGACGAACATTTAATTTTTGGGCTTCCGTGGCGCAATGGTTAGCGCGTTCAGCTGTTAATCGAAAGGTTGGTGGTTCGAGCCCACCCGGAAGAGGTGTTGTGGGGTCTCAGATGTAGCGTAAAAAGTCAAAACTTTTCCACAATACGTGACAACCATTTAATTTCTGAGCTTCCGTGGCTCAATGGTTAGCGCGTTCGGCTGTCAATCGAAAGGTTGGTGGTTCGATCCCATCCGGGAGCGGTGTTGTGAGGTCTCGGATGTGAAGTAAAAAGTCATAGTTTTACCTCAATACCTGAAGAAAATTTCATTTTTGGGCTTCCGTGGCGCAATGGTTAGCGCGTTCGGCTGTTAACCGAAAGGTTGGTGGTTCGAGCCCACCCGGGAGAGGTGTTGTGAGGTCTCAGATGTAGCGTGAAAAGTCAAACTTTTTCCAAAATACGTGATATCATTTATTTTCTGATCTTTCGTGGCTCAATGGTTAGCGCGTTCGGCTGTTAACCAATAGCTTGGTGGTTCGAGCCCACCCGGGAGCGGTGTTTTTGGATCTCAAATGTAACGTAAATAGCCAAAGTTTTTCTACAATACCTGACGACCATTTAATTTTTGGGCTTCCGTGGCGCAATGGTTAGTGCGTTCAGCTGTTAACCGAAAGGTTGGTGGTTCGAGCCCAAACGAGAGAGGATTTGTGGGGTCTCAGATGTAGCGTGAAAAGTCGTAACTTTTCAACAATACCTGACAACCATTTAATTTTTGGGCGTCCGTGGCGCAATGGCTAGCGCGTTCGGCTGTTAACCGAAAGGTTGGTGGTTCGAGCCCATCCGGGAGCGGTGTTGTGACGTCTCAGATGTTACGTAAAATGTCAGAGTTTTTCCACAATACCTGACGAACATTTAATTTTTGGGCTTCCGTGGCGCAGTAATTAGCGCGTCCAGCTCTTAATCGAAAGGTTGGTGGTTTGAGCCCACCCGGAAGAGGTGTTGTGGGGTCTCAGATGTAGCGTTAAAAGTCAAAACTTTTCCACAATACGTGACAACCATTTAATTTCTGATCTTCCGTGGCTCAATGGTTAGCGCGTTCGGCTGTTAACCAATAGGTTGGTGGTTCGAGCCCACCCGGGAGCGGTGTTTTTGGATCTCAAATGTAACGTAAATAGCCAAAGTTTTTCCACAATACCTGACGACCATTTAATTTTTGGGCGTCCGTGGCGAATGGTTAGCGCGTTCGGCTGTTAACCGAAAGGTTGGTGGTTCGAGCCCATCCGGGAGCGGTGTTGTGAGGTCTCAGATGAGAAGTAAAAAGTCAAGGTTTTACCTCAATACCTGACGGAAATTTAATTTTTGGGCTTCAGTGGCGCAATGGTCAGCGCGTTCAGCTGTTAACCGAAAGGTTGGTGGTTCGAGCCCTCCCGGGAGCGGTGTTGTGACGTCTCAGATGTAACGTAAAATGTCAGAATTTTTCCACAACACCTCACGAACATTTAACATTTGGGCTTCTGTGGCGCTATGGTTAGCGCAATCAGCTGTTAATCGAAGGGTTGGTGGTTCGAGCCCGCCCGGAAGAGGTGTTGTGGGGTCTCAGATGTAACGTAAAATGTCAAAACTTTTCCACAATACGTGACAACCATTTAATTTCTGAGCTTCCGTGGCTCAATGGTTAGCGCGTTCGGCTGTCAATCGAAAGGTTGGTGGTTCGAGCCCACCCGGAAGAGGTGATGTGGGGTCTCAGATGTAGCGTAAAAAGTCAAAACTTTTCCACAATACGTGACAACCATTTAATTTCTGAGCTTCCGAGGCTCAATGGTTAGCGCGTTCGGCTGTTAATCGAAAGGTTGGTGGTTCGAGCCCATCCGGGAGCGGTGTTGTGAGGTCTCGGATGTGAAGTAAAAAGTCAAAGTTTTACCTCAATACCTGACGAAAATTTAATTTTTGGGCTTCAGTGGCGCAATGGTTAGCGCGTTCGGCTATTAACCAATAGGTTGGTGGTTCGAGCCCATCCGGGAGAAGTGTTATGACGTCTCAGATGTAACGTAAAATGTCGGAGTTTTTCCACAATACCTGACGAACATTTAATTTTTGGGCTTCAGTGGCGCAATGGTCAGCGCGTTCAGCTGTTAACCGAAAGGTTGGTGGTTCGAGCCCAAACGAGAGAGGTTTTGTGGGGTCTCAGATGTAGCTTGAAAAGTCGTAACTTTTCATCAATACCTGACAACCATTTAATTTCTGAGCTTCCGTGGCTCAATGGTTAGCGCGTTCGGCTATTAACCAATATTTTGGTGTCGAGCCCATCCGGGAGAAGTGTTGTGACGTCTCAGATGTAACGTAAAATGTCAGAGTTTTTCCACAATACCTGACGAACATTTAATTTTTGGGCTTCAGTGGCGCAATGGTCAGCGCGTTCAGCTGTTAACCGAAAGGTTGGTGGTTCGAGCCCAAACGAGAGAGGTTTTGTGGGGTCTCAGATGTAGCGTGAAAAGTCGTAACTTTTCAACAATACCTGACAACCATTTAATTTCTGAGCTTCCGTGGCTCAATGGTTAGCGCGTTCGGCTGTTAACCAATAGGTTGGTGGTTCGATCCCATCCGGGAGCGGTGTTGTGATGTCTCAGATGTAACGTAAAATGTCAGAGTTTTTCCACAATACCTGACGAACATTTATTTTTTGGGCTTCAGTGGCGCAATGGTTAGCGCGTTCAGCTGTTAATCGAAAGGTTGGTGGTTCGAGCCCACCCGGAAGAGGTGATGTGGGGTCTCAGATGTAGCGTAAAAAGCCAAAACTTTTCCACAATACGTGACAACCATTTAATTTCTGAGCTTCCGTGGCTCAATGATTAGCGCGTTCGGCTGTTAATCGAAAGGTTGGTGGTTCGAGCCCATCCGGGAGCGGTGTTGTGAGGTCTCGGATGTGAAGTAAAAAGTCAAAGTTTTACCTCAATACCTGACGAGCATTTATTTTTTGGGCTTCCGTGGCGCAATGGTTAGCGCGTTCAGCTGTTAATCGAAAGGTTGGTGGTTCGAGCCCACCCGGGAGAGGTGTTGTGAGGTCTCAGATGTAGCGTGAAAAGTCAAACTTTTTCCATAATACGTGATAACCATTTATTTTCTGATCTTTCGTGGCTCAATGGTTAGCGCGTTCGGCTGTTAACCAATAGCTTGGTGGTTCGAGCCCACCCGGGAGCGGTGTTTTTGGATCTCATGTGTAACGTAAATGGCCAAAATTTTTCCACAATACCTGACGACCATTTAATTTTTGGGCTTCCGTGGCGCAATGGTTAGTGCGTTCAGCTGTTAACCGAAAGGTTGGTGGTTCGAGCCCAAACGAGAGAGGATTTGTGGGGTCTCAGATGTAGCGTGAAAAGTCGTAACTTTTCAACAATACCTGACAACCATTTAATTTTTGGGCGTCCGTGGCGCAATGGCTAGCGCGTTCGGCTGTTAACCGAAAGGTTGGTGGTTCGAGCCCATCCGGAAGAGGTGTTGTGGGGTCTCAGATGTAACGTAAAATGTCAAAACTTTTCCACAATACGTGACAACCATTTAATTTCTGAGCTTCCGTGGCTCAATGGTTAGCGCGTTCGGCTGTCAATCGAAAGGTTGGTGGTTCGAGCCCATCCGGGAGCGGTGTTGTGAGGTCTCGGATGTGAAGTAAAATGTCAGAGTTTTTCCACAATACCTGACGAACATTTAATTTTTGGCCTTCCGTGGCGCAATAATTAGCGCGTCGAGCACTTAATCGAAAGGTTGGTGGTTCGAGCCCACCGGAAGAGGTGTTGTGGGGTCTCAGATGTAACGTAAAATGTCAGAGTTTTTCCACAATACCTGACGAACATTTAATTTTTGGGCTTCCGTGGCGCAATGGTTAGCGCGTTCAGCTGTTAATCGAAAGGTTGGTGGTTCGAGCCCACCCGGAAGAGGTGATGTGGGGTCTCAGATGTAGCGTAAAAAGTCAAAACTTTTCCACAATACGTGACAACCATTTAATTTCTGAGCTTCCGAGGCTCAATGGTTAGCGCGTTCGGCTGTTAATCGAAAGGTTGGTGGTTCGAGCCCATCCGGGAGCGGTGTTGTGAGGTCTCGGATGTGAAGTAAAAAGTCAAAGTTTTACCTCAATACCTGACGAAAATTTAATTTTTGGGCTTCAGTGGCGCAATGGTTAGCGCGTTCGGCTATTAACCAATAGGTTGGTGGTTCGAGCCCATCCGGGAGAAGTGTTATGACGTCTCAGATGTAACGTAAAATGTCGGAGTTTTTCCACAATACCTGACGAACATTTAATTTTTGGGCTTCAGTGGCGCAATGGTCAGCGCGTTCAGCTGTTAACCGAAAGGTTGGTGGTTCGAGCCCAAACGAGAGAGGTTTTGTGGGGTCTCAGATGTAGCTTGAAAAGTCGTAACTTTTCATCAATACCTGACAACCATTTAATTTCTGAGCTTCCGTGGCTCAATGGTTAGCGCGTTCGGCTATTAACCAATATTTTGGTGTCGAGCCCATCCGGGAGAAGTGTTGTGACGTCTCAGATGTAACGTAAAATGTCAGAGTTTTTCCACAATACCTGACGAACATTTAATTTTTGGGCTTCAGTGGCGCAATGGTCAGCGCGTTCAGCTGTTAACCGAAAGGTTGGTGGTTCGAGCCCAAACGAGAGAGGTTTTGTGGGGTCTCAGATGTAGCGTGAAAAGTCGTAACTTTTCAACAATACCTGACAACCATTTAATTTCTGAGCTTCCGTGGCTCAATGGTTAGCGCGTTCGGCTGTTAACCAATAGGTTGGTGGTTCGATCCCATCCGGGAGCGGTGTTGTGATGTCTCAGATGTAACGTAAAATGTCAGAGTTTTTCCACAATACCTGACGAACATTTATTTTTTGGGCTTCCGTGGCGCAATGGTTAGCGCGTTCAGCTGTTAATCGAAAGGTTGGTGGTTCGAGCCCACCCGGAAGAGGTGATGTGGGGTCTCAGATGTAGCGTAAAAAGCCAAAACTTTTCCACAATACGTGACAACCATTTAATTTCTGAGCTTCCGTGGCTCAATGATTAGCGCGTTCGGCTGTTAATCGAAAGGTTGGTGGTTCGAGCCCATCCGGGAGCGGTGTTGTGAGGTCTCGGATGTGAAGTAAAAAGTCAAAGTTTTACCTCAATACCTGACGAGCATTTATTTTTTGGGCTTCCGTGGCGCAATGGTTAGCGCGTTCAGCTGTTAATCGAAAGGTTGGTGGTTCGAGCCCACCCGGGAGAGGTGTTGTGAGGTCTCAGATGTAGCGTGAAAAGTCAAACTTTTTCCATAATACGTGATAACCATTTATTTTCTGATCTTTCGTGGCTCAATGGTTAGCGCGTTCGGCTGTTAACCAATAGCTTGGTGGTTCGAGCCCACCCGGGAGCGGTGTTTTTGGATCTCATGTGTAACGTAAATGGCCAAAGTTTTTCCACAATACCTGACGACCATTTAATTTTTGGGCTTCCGTGGCGCAATGGTTAGTGCGTTCAGCTGTTAACCGAAAGGTTGGTGGTTCGAGCCCAAACGAGAGAGGATTTGTGGGGTCTCAGATGTAGCGTGAAAAGTCGTAACTTTTCAACAATACCTGACAACCATTTAATTTTTGGGCGTCCGTGGCGCAATGGCTAGCGCGTTCGGCTGTTAACCGAAAGGTTGGTGGTTCGAGCCCATCCGGGAGCGGTGTTGTGACGTCTCAGATGTTACGTAAAATGTCAGAGTTTTTCCACAATACCTGACGAACATTTAATTTTTGGGCTTCCGTGGCGCAGTAATTAGCGCGTCCAGCTCTTAATCGAAAGGTTGGTGGTTTGAGCCCACCCGGAAGAGGTGTTGTGGGGTCTCAGATGTAGCGTTAAAAGTCAAAACTTTTCCACAATACGTGACAACCATTTAATTTCTGATCTTCCGTGGCTCAATGGTTAGCGCGTTCGGCTGTTAACCAATAGGTTGGTGGTTCGAGCCCACCCGGGAGCGGTGTTTTTGGATCTCAAATGTAACGTAAATAGCCAAAGTTTTTCCACAATACCTGACGACCATTTAATTTTTGGGCGTCCGTGGCGAATGGTTAGCGCGTTCGGCTGTTAACCGAAAGGTTGGTGGTTCGAGCCCATCCGGGAGCGGTGTTGTGAGGTCTCAGATGAGAAGTAAAAAGTCAAGGTTTTACCTCAATACCTGACGGAAATTTAATTTTTGGGCTTCAGTGGCGCAATGGTCAGCGCGTTCAGCTGTTAACCGAAAGGTTGGTGGTTCGAGCCCTCCCGGGAGCGGTGTTGTGACGTCTCAGATGTAACGTAAAATGTCAGAATTTTTCCACAACACCTCACGAACATTTAACTTTTGGGCTTCTGTGGCGCTATGGTTAGCGCAATCAGCTGTTAATCGAAGGGTTGGTGGTTCGAGCCCGCCCGGAAGAGGTGTTGTGGGGTCTCAGATGTAACGTAAAATGTCAAAACTTTTCCACAATACGTGACAACCATTTAATTTCTGAGCTTCCGTGGCTCAATGGTTAGCGCGTTCGGCTGTCAATCGAAAGGTTGGTGGTTCGAGCCCATCCGGGAGCGGTGTTGTGAGGTCTCGGATGTGAAGTAAAATGTCAGAGTTTTTCCACAATACCTGACGAACATTTAATTTTTGGCCTTCCGTGGCGCAATAATTAGCGCGTCGAGCACTTAATCGAAAGGTTGGTGGTTCGAGCCCACCGGAAGAGGTGTTGTGGGGTCTCAGATGTAACGTAAAATGTCAGAGTTTTTCCACAA